>NW_024582048.1:0-80161 GCF_017639235.1 Corvus kubaryi
CCTCCTCCGCCGTCTCCTCGTCCTCCCCCCGAGCGCCGCCGCAGCCCCGGCCCGCGGGGTCCCGCAGCCCGCTGCTGACCTCTGCGGGGCGGCGCGCCCCCGACCGCGCAGGGACCGAGCGGCACCCGAACCCACCGTGTCCGCCTCGCAAGGAAGCCGGTGACCTGTAGATAGCGATAGGCACTGAATGATGTTTGCTGCTGCCGTGGAAATGGTGAATGTGGTGAGCGCCCAAACTGGAGGCGCCCCACGCCACCCCAAGGAGGCCGCTGAGAGTGAGCGGGACTATCCAGAGCAGGGCCAAGCCGCCGCCGGTGCTGCTGCTGCCGCTGCTGGCGGGTCCCGGCTCCGGGCTGCCCCTAAGGAGCCCCCCCATTCTCCGGTGCGCGACGAGCCGGCCCGCGGCGTCCTCGGGAGGAGCAGCAGCCACAGCAACGGAGGCAAACTTTGGGCAGAGGCGCTCGCACACTCGCACACGGCGCTGGCTGCAGCTCACGGCACCAGGCGAGCCATCTCTTCCCTTTGGGAAAGCCTATGAGGATCCTTTTTTCCAGGTCTTCTTCTACCCAAAACAATCCGAGACATAGTCAGAGAATCCAGGCAGTTCAGAGCCTTCGCAAAGAGGTGGAAGTGGGGAAAAGCCCAGCGCCCAAACAATCGTTAGTTTCAGCTTTCCCGGGGCTGGTGCTCATTAACAATACTCCACAGTTGCAAGGGCTACGAGAATGCCAAGCATTCCCACATCCTCAGTAATCCAGAGTGTAGCCAATCATGCCACATTTCTGCTAAGGAAGAAAAAAGGGGATGCCACTCCATCAGCCAGCGCTGGGAAAGCAGAGAAAAATCAAACTGCTGCTCTTCCCTCCATTCATCTCCAAACTGGTGAGCCCTCACCGAGCGAGCTCTCTCCCGGCGCGCACACACTCACACTCGCGAACACACACTCACACACTCGCACACGCGCCAGACAATAATCGGGCTGCTCCGGCAATCTCAATAGTCTGGCTATTGACAGTAATACCCGAGGATGTTTTCAGGGAGAATAGTGCACCCTTATGAAAGAAGCTGGGAAAAAAAAAATAAAAATAAAAATAAGCACGCTTGCGAGGAGCAGGGCTATGCAAATCTGCAGTCTCCGAACAGCAAATCGCTGAGGCTTGGATGCAATGCAGAGGACGAGCCTATGTTAAAGAGGGAGGCTGAGTTCAGCTCCCACACAGTCGCGCTGCCTCTCCTCAGCCTTTCGGGAGCCGCGCACTGCCAGAACGCGGCTCGGGCGGTGTGGAGGGGACACACACACACACACTCACACACACGCCTCTCCTCCCCACCCGCGCCACGGAGTCAGCAACACGGCGGGAGCACTTCCCCTCCTCCGATAGTTCTGAGGTACCAGTGTCTTGAAAACCCACTTTCATCTTAAAAAGAACGATTTCGGGGTCTTTTAATTAGCCTAAACTTCTCCCGTCAGATGTTTCCCTCCGTCTATTCGGGCACCGGCTGTGATTATCCGATAATTATACACACGGCGCCGAACAAAGAGTTACCGGGATTTTCTCCGGCACTACTCAACTACCGCACCTCGGCCGCCCACCGCAGCCGCGGACGCAAACTGGGCTGAAATAAAGCCTTTCTGAGCCGAGCCCCCCCGTTCCCCCGCAGCTGCAGGGCGGCGCCGGCAGCTCCCGCACGGCCACCGGGGTGCGGGGCCGCTCGCCCTACGCCTACCCCCAAAACAGGGGGGAAGGCTACCCTACACCACCACCACCCCCGCACACACACAGAGCCGAGGGTGCCGTGGGAGCCGCTGTCACATTTAAAAGCCAAGGGTCGGTATTCTAAGGGCCAGCCTATCACCCCGCGGCGGGTCCTGCGCCCCCCGGAGCCGGGCGCGGAGGCGCAGCCCCTGCAGTACCGCACCTGGGCACAGCAGGGTGTGCGAACCGCACACTCCCGGCCCTCCTCTCCCTGCCTCCCTCCCTCCCCCGCTCCCAGCCTGCCGTAGATCTTGTGCCATGCCTTCAGCAGCATGAGATCATGGGTGCGGGGTGCGGATGCGTGAAAGCGAGAGGGCGAGCGGTGGGCGTGAGAATGGGGTTTTTTTATACATTTCGCGTTAATTTAAACGAAAACCGCTGCAATTTGCCGAGGCGCTAATTCCCGCGGGTGCGAAGGGAAGTCGCAACCTTTGCTCAGCTGCGTAGGTTGAGGAACGAGAAAGGCGTTTCGCCCCGGCTCCGCTCAGCCCAGGGCGGATCGCTCCCCCCGGCGACCGAAACGCCCTTCACCGCGGGGTCGTGCCGGGGCCTCACACAGCGACGAAAGGACCCCGAACTCCCGAAGCAGCTGCGAGCAAGCGGCAACTCCTGCCCTGACCCGTGGGCGGTGCTGGTCACACCCCTGCCCACCTGGACGCGTCGCATCCCGCACCCGAAGTTTTGCCAAGACGCCGAGGTAAATTACAACAAAGCCTTAATGCAGTGAGGCGAGCAGCAGTCCCAGAGCCCGAGCTCTTTCTGCGCTCCGTGGAAGGGCAGACACGCACCCCGAAGGAAGCCCGCATCCGCCCTGGCCCGGGGCAGCGCCCCTGCGGGGCAGGAGTCACCCTCTAACACCCCCGGCTCTCCAGAGAGAAAGGCAGCTTAGGTGGAAGTCAGTGACTTTTCCAACCTGTCTCCAAAAGCCTGCTTGTGAAAGAAGGAACACCAATTTTCCAAACTATCAGCTTTCAACTGTCATGCACTGTCACCTCCTAAAAAGAATAAAAGACAAGAAATTCTCTAAGTTTCAGAGTTAGGGAAAGAAGGAAAAAAATGAATGAAGCCTTAAAGAAATGTCAGCCTGGATTCGACAGCTCTCATAAAATTAAACCTCCTGATATATGTTTCCTGTTCATGCAAGTAATATGTGTTAGAAATTTCATCCATAAATACCACTAGGTTTTCTATCAATCTGACTTGGGAAACAAAATATTTCAGTCACTGGAACCAGTTTTTCATTAAACTGTTCACATGTTGCTGCTGTTTTAGAAACAGGCAGTAGTTAACTTGACTGTTCTTAATGATTCTAGACATCCTACAGACGAGGAACTTAAAATTGTTATCACTCCTCTGAAATAGGAAGCTGGTATTGCCAATCATGTAATGATACAGTTGGCAACGCAGTTGTTCAGATAAAATTTCAGTTGGCAAATCCTGTCTAGACTGACTTTGCTCGGCTGTGCTGTTTCAAGGCTGCCATTGGGAGCTGTATTGTGCTACCTTACAGTGGGAGTTTCCCTGCTGGCATCCAGGAAAGCATGGCTCCATCCCCATTGAGGGATTCCCCATTAGGTGTAACCTGCCCTTCCATCCCAAGCACAATTTGTTCCACTTTGGTTGAAGATACACTTCGGTGTGGATTCAGAAGGACTTTCTGTAAGTACTCTGTATTGTTGGATATCTTTGTAGTTTGAGTACCTTAATCTAAATTCTTGCTCCATCTGCCATCTACTGTGCCAGGGAGGCCTAAAGTGCTTAAAAAACAAGGACAAATGAATAAAATGTTTAGGTACTTCCAAGGTACTTCATTTAATATTTTACTGAAGATAAAAGGGGTTTTTAAGCACTCTACTTTATTAAATATGTACTATTTATGCAGAGCACATACACAACTGCCACTAAAGTTTCTAGTTTCAACCTGTGCCTGGAGACTACTTAGAGAAGTTGTTTTTTCTCATCAGATAGACTATAATGGGTCATTTTTAGGTGCTACATTATGATATCAAACGCTACTTAGGGACTGTTAAATTAATGGATTGTTTTGCTGCTGTGCATCCAAACCAAGAGTTGAGTACACAAAGGCCAAATCTTCACAAAACTATTTAGGCATCTAGCTCTTACTTAAGTGCCCTATTAAAGTGTGAATGGGATGACTGCCCTCTAAGTAGGCATCCCTTTCTGGATCTGGCAACGTGATCAGCGCTTTGCGTGTAGCAGCTCTAATTTTAACAACATTTGACATTTTTCTGGCTCTGCACTCTGAACCACAAACAAGAGAGGACTGTCTAAGTTTCATGGGGGAGAAAGGTGATCTAATGCAGTGCAAGGGTGAGAAATGGGAGAGAACTGATTTGCAGAAAATATTAAAAGATTGAAAATTAAAAGAATACCAGGAAGGTGAAGAAGAAAGTGTATGAAAGCAAGATGGAGAGAGACAGGAAGGCAAAATAAGGACATTCCAGGAAGTAAAATCGTCTCCTGATAAATTTTTTTTCTTGTTTTTTCAGCAAGCTAATAACACTTCTTTCCAATTTGAAGTATCTGCTAGTCAGATACTTATAAGTTTTGCATGTTTTGATTTAAAGGAGCTTGCAGGTGAGTGTCGGTTTCTTTTCTCAAGTAACAAGTGATAGAACAAGAAGAAATGGCCTCAAGTCACTCCAGGGAAAGTTTAGATTGGGTATTTGGAAAAATTTCTGCAAGTGTTGTCAAGCATTTGAACAGGCTGCCCAGGGCAGTGGTGAATTAATCATTCCTGGAAGTATTTAAAAGACTTGTAGAGATTTGGATTAGATATTGGGAAGACATTCTTTACTGTGAGGGTGCTGAGGCACTGGCACAGGGTGCCCAGAGAAGCTGTGGATGCCCCATCCCTGGAAGTGTTCAAGGCCAGGTTGGATGGAGCTCTGAGCAACCTGGTCTAGTGGGAAGTAGCCCTGGGCTTGGAATGAGATCATCTTTGAGGTCCCTTTCAACCCAAACCATTCCAGGATTCTATGTGGCACTTAGGGACATGATTCAGTGGCAGACGTCACAGTTCTAGGTTAGTGGTGATCTTAAGGGTCTCTTCCAACCTAAATGGTTCCATGATTCTGTGATCCTATTTAGAAAGTTTAATTGGGTGTTTTGGCACTTGGAGTTACGCTTTTTAATGACCAGTTAAAAGCTTCTGCAAGTAAACACTATGAAAACCAAAGGTAAGCAGCATTTCTTATTTAAAATGATTGCCTTTTTTTACCCCTTGCTGACATAAGAATATGAATTTTTGTTATCTGAGGACTAACTGAAGTTGAAATAACCTGGTTTTAATCCCCAAGGACACAGAATTGTACTCCCAACACAATCAACATGCTGGTATGTCTATGGAGGTTCACTCAAAGAAGGAAGAAATGGTACAAAAGAAGGCAACAAACAAGAGTTTGTGTAAACAAATAAATGTTCCACTGCAGGCATAGCAAATAAAGCGTGAAAATGAACTGTAGGGTTCAAGGTAGTTTTTCGTATCTCAACAACTTATCTCAGTGAAGTTAGTCCCATTTAACACTTACCCTGTGCAGTTCACATTGGTAGCAAATGTGACTTTTAATCAAAGTATTTCCACCAAATGAACTCTGTTAATACCAGTAGGCTCCTAAATTTTTGAGCAAGAATATCCTTAACTGTGAGAACACATCTTTCCCTGATTTCTTCCAGTGCCATTATGCTATAACACCAAATGCTCCCAAAGAAAATTCATACAAACAAAAAAAGTACGCCCATGAATATAGTTTACATCACTTCCTCAAACAAAATCAGATACTTCTTGCTGGTATGACCACATCTCTCTGCAATGGTACAGACAGATCAGCTAAGATGGACAACTTCAGCAACACCAGCAAAACCAAAGTGCAGACCATGCCTTAGGCCAGAAGAAGTTGTCAGTTAAATTCAGGCCTCCTTTTGGTTAAGTTCCACCTTATGCAACCAGTCTCCTCTGGCCACCTCTAGTTAATCCTGCACTTAGTGTAGCAACATCCACTCTTAAACTACTGAAGCTCAAGTGCTGTTCAGCAAAAAAAAAAAAACCAAAAAAAACAACACAACAAAACAAAAAAACCAACAAAAACCCAATCCAAAACACCTCCACAAATCTGTAACTGTATTACAGGAATACTACATAATTAATTATGCACAGCTTTAACACACTACCTGTGTTTTATGTTACATGTTTTCCCCACTGCTAGGCTTGGACTCTCCCTTAATTTGAAAACACATGGACATTTGTGATTACAATTAAACAGACCAGAATTTATGTTTATACAGCCCAGACAGAGGCTTAGAGAATAAAAGAGTCAAGCTAATGTTTCCTCTTCCCACTATAAGCGCTGCTTAATTTAATGACCTATACATTGTAGCTCCCAGTACTTTTACTGATGTCTGATAACATTGGAGGGTGTAACTTTCTTTTTTTAAACAGCAGAGAATGTTCCTTTCAAAAGCCAGTTAGTTGCAAGATACTGAACCAAGGCCTGTCATCCATGTCCAGTTTGTGTCCTAACCCTACATACCTAGGGCAGAAACCATTTAAGCCAATAAATGTTATCATATGAAGTACTTGAAGACTTGGAAGGTAAAAAATATGATTCTAGGGGGATGGATGGAGTATTTGTGCAGCCATAAAATGCACAGAAATTCGAAATTTTGGTACTTGTGTAATAAAGGGGAGCTGACAAAGGAAATACTAGGCTGCTTTCTCTGTAGTGCAGCTATTCTCTCACTATGCATAGTTCAAAACAAATCCTGGTACAGTTAATAAGTCTTTCTGTCCATCCAGATAGGCTTAAATCTTCATAATAAATGTTTCTTGACTCTGTGTGTATAAAGTAATTTCTTTCCCTCTATTCCTTGCTGTCAAAAGCAAGCTGATTTCCATTTTTTTTCATTTCATTGAAGCCATGCACATAAGCCAGATCTTTTCAATTTAGAACAGAAAGGGCTTGTGGAGAACATTTTCCAATGGGGAATGTTGACTTTGGAGAGAAGGTCCCTCTTGGTTGGTCCATAAGTCATCTGGGCACTTTGCCAAGTTTGTTCATCCTTACTTGAGTTAGCCCTGATTTGACCTGGCTTGAGGAGGATGGCTCAGAATCCACTGGGGCTGCCTTTTGCTGGCTCCTGGTGCTGCGATGCCACTTAATGTCGTATTTTCTTTTCTTTTTTTTTTGGTTTAACTTCTCACAAAGAGTTCTAACACTTTGTATACATTCCCATTTTGACTCCAACCTAAAGCCACAGGAATTAAGGCCAAGTCCACCTGAGTGTACATAGAGGCATTTGAGAGATTTGTAGTCCTGTAGCAAACACTCTGTAGCCGTGTTCTCTCTGGCCTACCACATGAGTGGTTAATTCTATGGGCAACTAGGCTGCTGCAGCAGAACCTGCAAAAGTCTCTCTGATTTCTCCCAGTGCTGCTGCAGGAACTGGTACTGCATTGCTGCAGAAAAGAGAGATCCCTGGTACAGCTTGAATGCTACTGATTTGAACTCCTCAGCAAATACCCCAGCTAGGGACAAAAAACAAGCCACCACAAAAATAGGTTGTAAATTAGTCACCAAGAAGTTTGATGAGAAATGCCAATAAAAGAACCCAGTATTGTGCTTTTTTGTATCCAGTACAAGCACACGAAGCATATGCAAAGCCTATTTGTTGATAAAGGCCTCCAGAAATAGGAGAAGTGTGTGTATTACAGAGTTGTTTGCAGTCCTTGATATTGTTTACCACGCACAATAACTGAGATATTAAATGCCATGTCAAGGAAAGCTCACAATAGACTCGTAGTGCAACAGCCACAAAATGGGGAAGTTGAGTTTAAAGACCTTGCAATGTAAAGTTGATTGGTTTGTTTGTTTGTTTTTGTGGGAAGCTCACTGGTAGCCAAGAGAGCGCTACATGATGTTTGTGGGGCACCTAAAGTCAGGAGTGCATTTTTAAACAGGTTTTCCTGACAGAACTTCTAAGATATCACCCATTATGAGTCATGAACATCACACAACACCCCTCACTTTTCCGGCCTTGGCTGAGAAGAGGATGTACAATGAAGTTCCACCTCCTGCCTTCCTTGATCGTGTTGGTCCTACTACAATCTCGGCAAAGACAGGGATAAGGTACAGCCATCTACTCTTTGTCCAGTGCAATACATTTCTTTAGACTCCAGACAGCAGTAGTGCTACAAGTCAGCTGTAGAAAGAACTGAATCTAAAAAGCAGAGTTGCAAGAAGATGACATGAACTTTTGGCAGTCGTAACTTGAAAATGTCCAAATACTTATTTAGCTTTAAGCATCTTTCTTTCTTTTTTTTTCTTTCCTCCAGAAAAAGTGTCACCATTGAGCAGAACACATTTGTAATGCCAAGCAAATTTGCTATAGCTGAGTTATGAACCTCTGAACATACAGGTTTAAAATGAAAATGCTGACCTAATCTTAAATGTAGTGGTACAAATACCGCCACAACAATAATCCTTGTAATCTAATATACTAGCCCTAGGGGGATGGAGACTAAATTGCTGGTTCCAGACAGCCTTTCTGAGGCTCAATTCAAATTGCATAATTATTCTACATCCTTCGAGTTCTTTAAAATACATTTCAGATGCAGTATTGTACATTCCAAAATATTTGTTCTTCAGAGATTGATTTCACTATTTTTTCTACCTTAAAGAGATATATGACCTCGGAGGCATGTGAAAAATCATTTATCAAGTTTAGACTGTGTAACACTCTTTTGTGTGTGAAAGACTTACTTTTTTTCTAGATTCCCTCAGTTATGTTGCCAAGGTGATTCCCCCAGAGAGCCATGTGTTTATCTTGACAGGTGTTACAGAGATCTGGGGAATCTCAGTGGAATTGTTACTAGTTGCTTTGAGGTACAGTAGAAAACATTAAGTCTGCAAACTAATGAACTTACCTTATTACATTCTAAATAAAATAAACCACAGAGTAAGTTGGATTAATCTACTAATGCCTTTCTAATGAAGCTTTTATTGGGCATATGGTGTGGTCTTGCTACTTTCCTCATATAGTTAGCACAAGCTAAAACTCAAAATAAAACCTACGTGTACCTCTTCTGTGACATACCAGTCTCAAAAACTTGCCATCACAATGGTATTCAGACTATTTTACTGGCATAACCTCTCATTATGGTTTGCAAGACTAAATGGATTAAAAAACCAAGAAAGCAATCAGATTAAAAAAGGAAACAGGAGACACCACTGTTAGGAAAAGAGAAAATACAACTTCTACTGCTGTTTCTGGGGGGAAACTTAAAACCACTGCTGGTAACTTACAATTACTCTAAAATCCATTCCGTGACCTGTCCTGACAATGTCAGGGAATCATTAATTAAGTACTGTAACTTCCAAAGTTAAATAATCATTCTTTATTTACAGTCCATTTGTGTTTTCCAGCACAGAGCTGTAACACACTGTATTTTTATAGTGCATATTAGAAGCAATAAAACAATAGGTGCTTTTAACAAAAAAGAATGAGTCTTAAGCAAGGTGAAACAGAACACCATCATTTTCAACTGGCTATGCCTTTTGCTTCTAATTGCCACTTTCTTTCTCTCTGTATATGTACAAGATCAGAACACAAGAAAAAAACATTCCTTAGCAACATTCATCTTCTGGGAACATGCTGCTGAATTTAGGTATAAAACCATAACGGCGTCTCAAAGAATAGCAATAGCTCATATACTTCAGCTTTGATATACTACTTCAAATCCTTAATCTCCTCTTTTCAGATTTCCACATAAAGTTTTACTCTGCTTCCATATTTGCAAATGCCCATTCGAGACAAAAAAATCTTTTCATATCCAGGCTCTCCCCTCCCTGTATTTACTTCAACAACAAATTAGCAGCCAAATTTTTCTCTTTCTTTTTTTTTTTTTTTTTTTTTGTAGAGCATAAGAAAATAGATAGAGTGAAAACAGAGTGAGAACACAGTTTTTCTTTCCTTCAGCACCAGCAGCCAGAAACAGCATGAAAGCAATGGATCATGAAGAAAAGCAATTTCCTACTTCAGGGATTAAGCAATACTCTCTTTTGTAATGTTAAATGAAAGTTTTAGTTAGTTTTTTTCCAAGTAATACTGATTTTTTTCCCCCAATGTAAATAAATACGCACTGGAGAAGCTCCAATAGTCGCAAACACATCACTTTCTAGCCAATCAATAACACAGATAAAGCCCTTTGTGTTGTACTTCTTTCAGCAGGCCTATTGATATTAAGCTACTACAGAAGCCAAAGGTAATTAACTTAACGAGAGAGAATATCTGATAGTATACACATTCTGTTCTTTTCTTAAGGACAAATATAGGGGATTCTAATATAGAAAATAGACAGACTTTTGGGGAAGCATTCAAGTAGGGACAACTATCTGCATTTTACTGGCACGTCTCTCATCCAGTGCCACTGTAATATGAATTACCTGTTGTGATGATTGATGGCTAGACTATCAGATGAGGTACCACACCCCTCCTCTAAAACATAATCCTACACTTCTCTTCGGTAGTATGGAAAACATGGAACTTCCACACCTGCCTCTGCCACAGTTTTTCAAAATGCAGCCTTGGACAAATCACTACGAAGCATTTGGCATTTGATGGCTAATTGGCAAGCTGGGTCGATGTTACCAGTCCCAAAGACAAAGGGTATTTGCAAGAGTAAGGCTTGGTGGAATTACACCCTTCACACCAACGCTGAAAGGTTCCAAAAGATTTAATCTTCCAGCGCTATTGAACAGAACATTGCAGGATTAAGTCTTCTCCACCTACAAGTTTGTGTTTATAAAGCTCTGACACGAATATTCAGTGCAACTTTAAAGCCAATGCTCTGTTTAAAGCACTTTGAGATTGCTTCCTGATGAATGCCAATGTTTGTAACTATGGAAGTGTGGGCCTCCCTCAATTTTTATACATAGATAGATGGAAATCCTGTAAATATTTGATCAACTTTGCTTAAAGGGACAATTAGTATGGGAAAACATTACCACCGTAAAGAAACTTTCTTGGTCAAGCTTGTTCTCCTTAGCATATATGCAAATAACAGCTGCAAATATCAAGAGATTGGAAACAGAAAATAATTTTATTCATACCTGTGTTTTAGATTTTAATGAATTACATTTAAAAAAATTCCCAGCTAAAATGAAAAGTGCCTGCTATATAATTAAAATGAAGAGTCACAACCAGCTTATCTTTAAAAGCAGGCTGTAACAGGAAAGAAAATCCAGGACTTCTCAGCTGCTATTTTATGGCTCTATCAAAACTTGCCTAATTTTACCTATTTATTTCAGTGCATAATAAAAGATGTACTCAGAGAAAAAATGTGCAATGCATACATATTTTTAAAGGCTTAGAAAGCCAGCAGCTTTCTTTTAGCACCCTTGGATCTAATTTTGTTTCTAACAAGTAAAATGAGAAGAGTAGGTCCCTGAAAAGGATTATGGTCTGAAACCTACTCTTTGAATCTTTGCACATGCTAAAGCTATCATAAATTTGAATAGAAAAGATGGGTGGTCTGCTCACCATCTTTGGTTACAGAGTTGAGCACTACTGCCCAGAAAAAGCTTATGGGTTTCATCAGGAAGGTTTCAGAAACCACTGTATTGAACCACCAGCCTATAATAGCACTTCCACATTTCACAGGATGTCAGTTCCTGGAGCTGTTTTTTCTTTGATGCACACAAAGTACTGCCAGTAATTTCAATCAGAATTATGCCATGCACTGGAGGAAGGCAATCACATAATATGAATTATCACATTTTTTCCATATCCCTGCCTCTCGCAGAAGTGCTGTTTTGTTAGAGGAGTTGGTACAGTATATACTACTGATCTGTGGCTGCTTTGCTTAAAAAAAGCTTAGTACTGGTGTAGTTCTTCTCATCCAGATATATCAAAGCACTTCATAAAGCAGCAAAAGCAGTAGAACCAAGAAAAGACTTACAGTCCTTTTTTTTTAAATTTGGTACCATGAAATGCTCTCAAATTATTTGTAGTGAGAAATAAAGGGAACATTATGAAAATTAAAGAATCACATTTTTAAAAATTACTTCATTTTTAAAATTATGTTCCCTTTCATAAATTTTATGGTCTTAGTTTAAAAAAGTTAAATGCTTTTTCTTTATTGCTATTTTTCAGTTGGGATTGAACAAATCTTCTTTCAAATCCTTTCTTTTCGGAGAGACCTCTGAACCTAATATTAGTTAATTCTTGTAACTCAAATTAGGGCATTTCACTCAATAAAACTCTTACCCTTGATGCACTTGCATTGGGTGGGACAACGAGCAACAATCCTTTGGCTAAGAGTGAACATCTATGCCAAAATTCCAATCACACAAAGGTTTATGAATTAGAGCACATGCAAGAGCAATGCTTGTGTTGCCATGCATTTTTGAGCTCCAAAATGCACACAGTGGTCAAAACCCACAAAGTGAGGGTTGAAGGACAGATTGTTTCAGCAAACATCCCACTGACCTAAATGGAATTTACCCAAGTCAAAGGCCTGGGCTCTGCCATATTGCTGAAACATTCCAGCAAAATCAATATGAGCTATAAATTTTTAGAAGCCATTTTCAATTCTCACCTACTTTGCACTAATGATCAATTTATCATTAATGCAGAAAGAGATTTAAAGCAATGTTTATGCCATTAAAATAAATATCCATTAGCTATAGAGGATATCCCACAAGTACATTTGCTTCTGGTGGAATTCTTCCAGAACACTGGATCTATATACAGTATAATATAATGATATTTAACTGGTAATGAGCTATTGAATTGCACAGGGGGAAATAGCTTACAACCTTAAAAACTTCTAAAGTAACTTCTCTAGTCAAGATGGGCTTCAATTATACAACTCAGTATACGAAAAAGTTGTTTTGTCTATAAAATGCGTCCCTCTTAGTTTGCATTTCTTTCATTTTTTTCACCAAAGGAGATTTATAATGTGCAAGCAATACAGTAAAGGCTTCATTCTACTAAAGAAGCTCAGAAATAAGCAGATTCACAAGATTAGTTTTCCAGAAGGAAAATTCTAATTATGCATTTGAAGAAGTTTGCTTATTCCCTTCCAGTACACTTTGCAATGTAAATGTTGTAAATGTGACTAGCAGCAGGGAATTCCTGTGTCATTGCTCAGTACAGACCCAGGTGGTAAACAACAGTTAAGTTTTTGTTAATGTATTTAGACTCTCTAATTTAATCTCTTTGTATGAAAAGGAAAAACTATTGTACCACTGAGGTTTTTGGTCACAGTGATGAGATCAGCAGATTATTTCATCAGTCTTTAACCACAGACACATAAACCTCATTAGGAAACTTTCTGACCTGAATGACTACCAACACAAGGAGTGAGAAAACCGAGAGCATTAACACAAATCCAGCCACTAATCTGCAATGCATATTTCTCTCCTGACAAAAAAGATTATCATATTTCCTGTTGTTGGTGAAGGGGATGACTCAAGCACTCTGAAATCAGTAAATGTTGATCACTGATCTCTCGTCGCAAACAGGAACTTCTTTCTCCCCTATCTTTTCCAGCAGATTAATCTCCAATAAAACTTTATCAAATTTGTCTAACAGATATGTGGCAGGGTGAAATGTCTGGAACTCCTTCTCCCTTCAGTTGCCTGGTTTTAGTGTGAGCCTCCGTGCTTGAATGTGGTTCAGGGTGACACCGTGAGTCGACATCTGCTCACAGCATATCGGAGCGCACAAACACAAGCAGAGTCTGCAAAAATGGGAAGCAATTCTCCCCTTCAGCTCAGCATTAATAAAGCCTCAGCAAGAATACAGGTACAAATTTGGACATTACACCCCAGGAAGACACAATCCTATTGGGAAAAATGTGAGGAGAGCAACATGACCAGAGTCTAGGGAACATGGGCTTCAATAAAGCTTGAAAGAATTAGGCTAGAAAGGAGACAACTGAGATTGAAAATGATAATAGCTTTCAAATGCATGAAAGGCTGTTTCTAAAGAACAAGGAAATCACCTGTTCTCAATCACAGTGATGGACAGGACAGAAATAAATGTGCTAAATTGCAGCAATTAAGATTCATGGTAGATATTGCAAAAACCTTCTCAACAGTGAGGATGGTAAGGTGCTATAAAAGATCACCTAGAAGATGGTAGAGTCTTCACTATTAGAATTACTTCAGAACAGCACAGTCTTCCTAGAACTACTCAAATATAATTTATTACCTTTTCAGCACTGGGACAATGTCCTGCACTCCCTTTCATCTTTAAATGCACTCCTGCATGCAATCATTTTTGCTGGAAATTGTTAAACCACAGAAATAAAAATATTCTCTTTTAGGCCTCCCCTTGCCCATGTTGGTACAGAAATAAGTAGGAGGAAATTTCTTATCCACACCCTTTTTTTGCCTCATGTGATGTTACTAGAGATGACAGGTCTATTTACCTGTTTGATGTAGAAGACAACAATAACCAACCTTACCTAAGCCAATAATAAACAAATTAATAAGAAAGCAAATCTCACTGTGCCATAAATTCCTCTACTAGATCACAAAACAAGATCAAGTGAATTCAAGAAAGAGGAAAATTCATCAAGCACAAAGATTTTAGATGAAAAGAAAAGGAGTTGCACCATCTACTTGTGTTTTGGAATACCCTGTGATATCTATATCTATCTATATCATCTATATCTATGTATCTATATACCTATCTCCATGTGTGTGTTTCCCTTTAACTTTTTAACACTGACAAAAGTGTTACACCTTATTTCCTAAAGTTGGACCATGTTATTAACTATTACATAACATCCATGAGATTCAAACATGGTCCTGCTCTTGGACTCAGTGGGCTCTACAGTATTCATTAAATAGTCTATTCTCACGGGATTCAACTTCCAGTCATGCTTTGAAACTTCCAGTTGAAGCAATTTTAATTCTTTACTGAATTACAATGTTTTAGTGAACAATATTCTCCACATCATCCTGTAAATGTTTTTACATCTCTGAGTGGTTCAGAGAGTTGGATATTGTGGTGTCCTATTTGAAATTTCCTGGAGCCACTTACATGTACTAAGTGAGGAAGCATCCAGTGCTTGTCCAGATTTGGACAACTGTGCATGAATCTTTCAAGGGTCAACTAAAACATGATTTAAAGAACTCACTTCAAAATGTCAGTTAAAAGCTAGAGTAAAATTTGCTTGCAATGGTTGTGAGGGAGAAAACTGTAGTGTCAACACAGCAGAGGGTTGGGGTTATGATCTATTGCTGCTGAGGATAGGAAGGAATAGAAATACCCTGTCCCTTCCCAAAGTTATGTCTCTGTAAATTTCCATGTTACATCCTTGATGTCTCCTAGTATTTGTAATATCTTCTTTTTCTCCCTGGTAATTTGCACTGATGTGAAGAGTGAGAGAAATCTCCAGAGCAAGTTCCTCTACTTACAAATCCCTTAGGAGAAAGAACTTTGCCTTTTTACTGGTATGTAAAGTATCTCAAGATTTGTCCCTCATTTATTAAATTCATTAGAGATCATTATGACTATTGAATTTCTTTTCACAGGATGCTCTCTTGTCAGTAATTCCCTGTCCACTGTTCTTCAAAGAAACAGTTTTCCTTGATCCATATTGTAACTGAATCTTCACAACTTGAAAATAAACCTGTTGTAGCTCACTCCTTCACTGCTGATAGCTGCATTTCCAGTCAAGACCATTCTCTCAGAATATACTTTTCAAGGATGTGAGTCTTTTCTCACACCTTTTGCATTACCTTCCTGCTTCATAGCACTTTTCTCTACTAATCTGAATACAGATTTTAAAACAATTAATCTATGCTTCTATTCCAGATACTTCAGCAGGACAATACATCTAGAAAATATAAAGCATCTAAATAATGCAAGAATTGTGTTAAAAAAATGAGAACGGTTGGATAAAAATAAACCTCCTTATTATCTAACCAAATTCACAGCTGCAATGTCATACCCATCACATTCAAGAATCAGCATCATTAGAAGAAAGTGAAAAACCTATCCAATAGGAGGCCATCAAAACATCCAGGGAATATGGAAGGAGTACTGAGGAGAATGTGCAGAATACAGAACAAAAGAGTGAAAAGTAGTGGGACCCCAAAACAGAAATTCATAATATATTAGAAAATTGAAGCTAGGAACATTTTACTTACCAGACTCTAATTCTAACAATGGATCCAAGCAACTGCAGAATACACAACAGCAAAATCTGGTAATACACAATTATTTCATCCCCTATATACTTATGAAATGGATGTTTAAATTTAGTGCTGCTCTTCTTGGAAAGGAAAGGAAAGCTTTTTCCATCACATTTCAGAAAAGCTTCAGGACTGAAATGGAATATATTTCAAATGAAAAGATCAAAGTTACTGTGTTTTATCCCAGAACACACAAAGTTAAAGAAATTAATTATTTTTTTTCTAGAAGTGTTCTGATCCTGATTTCTTATACATAGGGAGCTTGAATTTTTGCCAAGTTGCATGAAAAACTATGCAGTTTCAGTGATTCATAACTGTGCAATTATATATAATCGTTGCTTACTGCTCCTGAACAAGGACAATTTTCATGTCATTATTTTCCTCCTGGTTTTCAGTAAGCCAAGCATCACTGGTTTAAACAGAACATCATTACAGGTTGCTTTTCTCTCCAAATACATTTTCCAGTGGATCATGTTAAAAAAAAAAAAAAAAAAAAAAAAAAAGAAGAAGAAGAAAGCTAACACAAAACCAAACTAAAAGCAAACAAACCCTTTAAAAATGACAACAAAACCACCGCCACAGCAGTACAGCTGGGATGCAAGCTTCTTTCCTTCCTAGCAGTTCATCCAGCCAGCATGGGGAATATTGACTGCTGGGCAGATTACTATAGCTATAAAAGAGAGCATGGGGAAATGAAATGTGAAGGACAAAGAGTGTGAGTGGGGTGTGTGTGTGTGTACACTTGTTTGCCTGCATGCAGGAAAGAGAACAAAAATAAAGCTCTATATTTGGGTTTCTGTATCCTTTGCAACAGTTCAGAGGTTAGCAACAGTCCCCAAGAAAGCTTCTGCTCATATCCTTTCCTGATGAAGGCAATAAATATTGAAGTAATCTCATATTCATGAGTAATTTGCTAAATAAAAAAGCAGGCATTTTTAGAAAGACTTTAGCTAAACAATTATGGGCTACTTAGGATGGGCCAGGTCCCCTTTACAAAATACATGCTTTGTTGAAGCTTTCTGAAATATCTATAGTATACTTTAGGCATCCAGACCCACTATCACATAATTAACTCTATGAAATTATGTTTTCAGAACAGGTATGACTTTTTTTTTTTTACTTTTTTTTTTTTAATCTTTAGAGTGGATAACAGGTAACAATATTGCTAGCAGATTAAAACTGTTGATAGGATCTATAATTGCATCCATATGTTTCTCCTCTCCACCTGCTCTTTTTAAAGTTTTGTAAGCTTTGATTTCAGGAACCTCTCACTTATTCATTTACAACAACATGAAGTAGTATAAGCCACACAATTATTGCATAAACTGATGCAGTTCCACGATCCTCCATGGAGAATGACACGTATACTCTGAATGACACCTATAACTCTGAAAATGAAGTAGGGTGAAAGGCAGATGGAATAGGCAAGAATCCCCTGGTCTCAGTTCAAACAACAAGGAAAGCATTCTACTTTTCACTTGGAAAGGAAAAATCAACCCAAGTTGCTTCACATGTTTAGAAATCACAGCAAACCATTTGGAGATTATAGCCTTAGATTTACATTTGAGTGTGTAGCCCCTCCACGAGTCTGAGGCTTACAAATTGTGCTAAGAAACTTTCTAATAAATGCATGTGGTATTTTAACATCATGGAACCATCTGATAAATGGCTGTAGACTATTAAGGAGTTGGAGCCCAATGATAAATGTGGTCACAATGAGATTAACTAACTGTTGCTTTTTGCACTGCAAAGCTCCTGTTACTGAATTCATCAGTGTTATTCCATCAGCAAAGCAGTGCTCTCCTCCTCTGTCACATGAGATACAAGGGATTGTGAATAAGCTCAGAAGGATCACACAGGGAACAGCATAACTCTCCAGTTCTGTTTTCCATCACCACTGCAGGATAGCAGACTGTGCATGCGAGAGACTTAATGGAGTCATGCCAGCCAGTAAAGAGGGAGGGACAAGAAACTCTGCAGCACTTCTCAGCAGGGTTTTGGTGGAAGAGGTATTGATGGACATTCCCATCTGATGTCTTTCAGTGCTTTGCACAACTTTTGGGTAGAGGACATTCAGGCTAGAGTCACCATTTTAAGCCTGGTAAGTCTGATTTATCCCGTAAGAACATCTGTACTTAAAAATTTTGTTCCTGATTCATTCCATTAATCTATTAGCTGTTTCACCAAAGCTCTCTTGTGATGTTTCTGAAAAATTAGGAGCTTTCATTTGTCAAGTAAGATGGGCTTATTTGCCATTCAGTCCTTCTGTCTTTCTTGTACCTGCTCTCATTCTAATTCTCATACAGAGCCAGTGACACCAGTGCTGATGATAATTACACTGGCAAACATGCATACAGAATTAAGCAAGAATGTGCTCCATGCTGCCTAGAATTAGCACCAGCATCTTGGCTATTCCTCCCCAAAGGAAGGAGGGAAAAGGATTTCCCTCCCCTCTCCTCAATTAGCTTTCTTTTTTCTACTGTAAGTAAATGCAGAATATATATAATAAAAGCAAAAGTGAAAGCAAGGTTCACCTGCAATTCAATTAGTGATGCTGAAGGCTAAAATAATATAAACAGCATGCACAAATAATAAACAATAGCTCTCTTAAAAGGGCATATGTTATTTCTAATAGCATTTTTCAAAGCAGTCCTGTTAATTTTAATGATATTTGAAAATATTCAAATAATTGCAAACCAGTCAAGAACATTGTGCATTCCAAGGAATTTTTGAATTAAGGAATCAGTGAGCTTGTATTGTAAAATATTTTACCAGATATCAACTATGAACAATAAATATCAAACAAACCAACAATAAATATCAAACCTTGGTGCTGAGGGACTTGTAATGCATATAGACAAAGAGGAAGACTAAGCAGTTAATAATTTCTTATTTCTGTGCTTGTTTTAAGAGGTAATATGAAAGTATTTCTCTTGGGTTCCATTCCCTCCAAGTGAGACACACAAACACACACAAATTTTAACGAGCCACTTCAGGCAGCTGATACTGAATAACTCTGAAAAACTTGACAGACAATAGATACAAAGGCAAGTGCTTAAAAAGCCAAAACAATGGGTCAAGTCTAATCTCTACCTATGTGAATTAGGGTTCCAAGATTGAGTGTGATTTGTTTTAGAGCAACAATGAAAGCCGTATCACTGGTGTCAAAGGAAGCTATCCAGGAGGATACATTTATCTGGCTAAGGTACCAGATAACCGGAACAGGAGCGACACAGTTTGACTCAGTCGGTGTCACAGAGGTGAAATGTGAGGCATCCTTTCATCAGCCAAGCAACCTGTAATAACCTTGGGAGGAATTACTTGGGAAAAGATGAGGGCTGCTGTAGCCACCTCCTTTCCCACTTTCTCCACACACTGATGTAGGTGCTATTAAGTCCTGGTTTGACTGTGTAAGTTCCCCCTAATGAGGCCAACTCTGAGTATCCTGACTACCTGTTGGAAAGACTATCATGATATATCTCTGATCAAGAGTACCCACCTTTGAAGCAGCATTTCCTTCTGCAGCCATATGGAATTTAGGCCTATTTTCTGTAGCTGCGAGTAGAATTGAACAAATAATAGACTTGCTGGCTCTTTTCCAAAGCCAAAAGAAATAGTTGTTGTGGTTTCTCCAAACCCTTTTTTCCCAGACAAATGAAAACACTTAGTATTTTATGATTTTAGATTTTGTTCTACTTTAAAGGTTTCAAAAACTCTGCTTTAGAAAGAAGCTTTGTAAAAGCTGTGATTTAAAAAACGAATATTGCATCATTTTAGCTGATGTGAATTAAACACCTCTACACAAACCGATGAATTGTTTCAGCTGAGAGGATCTCTAACCCCTGCCTTCACCTGACAGACTTTGCAGAGTTTGTAAGCACAAGGTGTGTATTCTGGAGTTCACACGGCCAACTGGAGTTCTGCAGAGTAGGTTGGACCTTTGATGGTTCGGATTTATTTGTGAACATTTGTTCCTTTATTGTCTTTGATGATATAACCAACCACACTAATTTGGGATATAATTGTAGGTAACATGGTGTTTGACCATCTGTTGCAGTGTCTATAAAAAGATTTGTACTTGTACAATACATTTAAACTCCAATAAATAAAGTTGAAGAACTAAGAACATTCCTGAAAAGGAATTTTTTTTATGAGTTCAAAACTTTACTCATATAGACAGACCCACGATTTTGAAAGTGGTTTGTATGTAACATGCTGCACATTTTGTGATTGTTGCACAGTCAGTATGTGTGATATTCCAGTACACATGATATTGCTCTCCTCGTCTTCCTCTGTTTTATATGTTCACATCTACTTTTATGACCTTTTCTCTTTTGGTTTAGGTATGTCCTGCTGATATTGTTGAATATATCACAGTGCAAAACAATGGTGACCAAAATTTCAGAATAAAGATTTGCTTAACTAGGTTGTGTTGTAAAACTATGAAACAAACAAACTCCAAACCCATTTTTACTGCTTTTGATTTTACTTCTGTAAGTAAATCCAGAAAATTACTAATGGAGAGAAAAGATCAGGGTAAGGAATTAATTGTACTGTATTATTCTTTTGCATGGAAAAACAGTACTAGTCAAAATATGCTACGGATAAATCCTCCCACAATTAAGCACTAAAACACTACAGGAAGCAGAATTATCAAGAACTATATCACTAAACCCTTAGAAAGCATGAGTATTTTTGTCATTGCTTGTCATTATTTCACATTAACCATAATGAAGTTTCCTTTCATTCATGAAAGAGAAAAGAAGACAATTGTTTTAACACCTTTTTTAAAGTAGTTTTAAAAACTACATTAAACTTGCATGAAATACCATTTTACAATACTTGAATAGATTCCACTCACACAGAGATCCATGCATTACTGACCTATTTTTATGCTTTTATGATTTCTTTTCTTTATGTCTTAGCTAGTTATTTGGTTTTGTTTGTTTGTGGGGTTTTTAATAGGGATTCCTTAATTGTAACATACAAAGCTGAAAGAACAAGTGCTTAAATAGCCTGGTATATGACCTGGTACTGTCCCTTTTCTGCTTTTCATCAGAAACAGCTTTCAGTACAAACTTGGAAGAAGACAATAACAGAAAGTTTGAAAGCTTATAAAAGCTTATGAAAGTAGCAGGTAAGACAGCAGATACAAGCAAAGAAACACAGCAAAACCTGGGACATCCCAGAATACATCAGAGAGCCTTCAGGACAGGGGAAAGCTAGAGAATTAGGAGTGATTAATGCAGAGTGCACTGAAGGGATCTAAAACTGTGTCTACTCAGATAGTTTAACCTGCTCTTGAATTCTAAAATATTCCTTGACATACCTTCAGTTTGCTCATGGAAGTATCTTGTGTAATTAAGGCCTGGGTTCCAGCGCCTGAGCTTTGGTTTCCCGGGGATATTGGGTAAATGCCTAAGACCAGAGGCTCAGTGCTCCCCACAGAGCTTTTTATAAATGACAGTAATTCAAGCCCCGAGCAGAAGTATCTGGTAATCACAATGTAGCAGCATGAAACTCCATTCCAGAAATCAAACACATGTTAAAAAAAATCAAAACAAAACACAATCCCACCCCCCACCAACTACTAATTACCCATTCCCTTAGCAACTCTGATCCACCTGTAACTAATTTTTAAGACCAGATGCATTTCCACACGATAAAAATTCTCTTATTTCTTTATCTTGATGGTGTTTTCTCCTCATCTACCTCTTCAAACTTAAAAACATGAAGACTTTGTTTCCTCTAAAAAAAAATGGTCTAACTCTGGTTACTCTCAGTAACTTGCAAGCCATTTCCCTAAACCTGGCATATAAGTTTTCAGAGAGTTATTAGAGGAACTGGGAGCCACTCTCAGTCCTCTCAATCTTGGTGACAATCTTTTCTGTGACAGGACACAGCAAGTGACAGTCAAGAATGCCTTATAAAAACAAAGCATGTAGCAAAGCTGAGGAACAATAGTGCATTTTTATAGGTATAGTATAAATATAAAATAATCATCAGAATCATTGCTAGAAGGGATTAAAGATATTAAAGATTAAAGAAGATATTCTACTCAGCAGCACTTAATTGTCTGGTCTTAATGCTGCCTGATGCATGTGGTACAACACTTCTGATCCAGGGAGCTGTCTGCTCTAAAGAAGCCTAAAAGTAAGACAAAACTGCAAGGACAAAGTGAAAATTTAGCAAGCTTATAAATAGAAATCAAGTTTGGGAGGTATATGGCATATATATGGTATATAGAAAGCCAAGCCACTGAAAGGTGAGGTTTGGGAACTTCATGATGAACCTTGATGAATCTCTCAGTAATAGCAAAAAAAAAAAAAAACATTAGAAGAGAAATTATTTGGTATCTGGAAAACTAAGATTAGAAGACAAACTCAGGAGTATTAACAAGGATGACTTTGTTTGCATGACATCATAATATTTTAAAAGCTCCAGAACAATTCATTCCAAAAAGCATCAAAAATGCATTTCAGAGCTAAGTTGTCACAATTAATGACACCATATTTTCTGTGCGATTGCCAGTGCTTATTTAAGTTGCCTCTGATCTGAAAGCTTCCAAGAAATAGCCCTGGTTACCCTTGGAACTTTGATAGTTTGGCAACAAGAGCTTGAAAAACATGGGAGAGGTAAATCTGTTAAGTTAAAAAAACCAGGAAAAATGTTTTCTTTTGGTGTTTGTTGCTCAGTAGCAACTTAGAAATTGATGGTTTGTTCTACTATAAGTCACCAAATCTTGATTTTCACTGTTAAACTTCCAAAAGGGTCTTTAGAGGAATCCAGGAGACCCTGTAACTCAGAAAGAAGTAACAATAATTGGCAGTAACTTGGAAAATGGCACATTTTCTCTACTGTTTGATTTATCTCATTGTACTGATCACTACCCTTCTGTGCAACTGGGAGATAGACAGCCAAAGAAACTGCTTCATTTGGAAATAGATTTGTTATAATTAAAAAAAAAAAAATCACTGATCAACTGACTTGCTCTTTTTGAATGTAAACATCTCTGCAGATTAATTTCTGTTTCTACTTAATGAAGCAGGTTATTAAACTTGCTTATCAATTTTTTAAACACTTGTCATCTTTGATAATCTTAGAGGTGTTTCTCTTTCAAGCTATAATATGTATGTCATTGATAAACCAATTACAGATTTCAGAAGTCAAATGATCATGAAAAATGGATAATGAGTGGTAATAATTTAAAAATTCATACTTTTTTTTTAATAGAGCTAGAGATCAGGACAAACCTATATACATTTCAAGATAAAAATGCTAATCATACATGTCACCTTACAGGCATAATCTTTCTAGATAGGTCTCTATATAGCATCTATTAGATGCTAGGAAAAAAATTCTTTACTGTGAGGGTGGTGAGGCACTGGCACAGGTTGCCTAGGGAAGTTGTGGATGCCCCATCCCTGGGAGTGCTCAAGGCTGGGCTGGATGGGGTTCTGGGCTACCTGGTTTAGTGAAAGGTGCCCCTGCCCACAGGGCAGTTCCCACAGGTGAACAAGATGATCTTCAAGATCCCTTCCAACACAAACCATTCTATGATTCTATGACAAAGGAACAGCCAGAGCGGCACTGAAGGCACTGAAGACTGTAAAAATTAAGCACAAACCAAATTAGCTCACCAAAGAAGTTTTTCATGGACAATGAGCACAATAGAGATTTGTAATCAGCCTTAGTAGTATTTGCTGGCAGAAGGTCTGTCTCTGTGCAGGTGAAAACTGTCTAAGCAAAAAGATCAAAAAGACCTTGTGTTTAAAGCTGGATGAGGGAGAAAGGATATTAACTGTGATTATTGGCAAGAGTTTCCTACAGAAAGCTAATCACTGAAAAGTGACTGTGTTTAGGCAGGGTTGATCACAGTGTTTAAGGAGAGTGCAGAAGAGATTCAGCCAGAGAAAAGACAGCCTGTATCAAACAAGTAAAGATGGTATTAAGGACTAGAACAGAAAACTCATTACCTTCTGACCTAGATGCTCATTCTTTGTTTAACTTCCCCATCTCTGCTTTAATTTTTCTCTTTCCAAATGATTTCCACATTCAGCTATCTGACCAATTGATTTACCAAAATATGAATATCGATATCCAACTGAGACGGACCAAAACTCTCTAACAGTTTAGAGTTAGAAAGTTTTTATGTTTTATTTGGCACCAGGCTCTGTGTGGGATAGCTCCCTAAGACACAGGGCCCCCATCCCAGAAAACACAAAGCTTTTTATTTACAAAAACTATGAATATCCAAAATACAAATGCATATTGATGACATTAACACCTCCCATTCTTCGCTTTGTATGGAAATGAGCTTAAATGTCATTAACATGTGCAGTGTCTGTCCTGAATTGAGTCAGTGGTCCCAAAAAAGTTGAAGTAACTCATCTTCCTCATTTTGACCTTTTTTGCCTTTCTGAACTTTAACAATCCTAATTACTTTAGTGACCTCTAAGTTTCCTCTTGCATGACTTTTGAACGGGTTCCCACTAAGGGAGGAAATTGGTGATTGTCCCTGCTCCCTACACCAACGTTTGTATTCCTTGTTCTAAGCACAGCTAAACAAACATATAAATGACAGATCATCAGTTATTTGGTAATCAGTTACTAACATCTTAAAACCCATTTCAGGTCCAGCTCTCTTAACTATTTTAATTAACTCTAGCTGGGCCCGAATTCCTTCTTACTCTAACTTATTTCAATACAGCTAGCCTATAACTAAAATCTTTATGTTTCTTCTAAATCTATAGTTCACAGTCATCTTCCAGATGTGTTATAAATACTTGGGGTTTTTTTACTGCAAACTGGCCTGAATGCTCTGGAACTGGCATAATTTCAAATATGTATCTATATCTTTATCTATATATATCAGATGAGTTTGCACCAATTGATGTATACGACCAACAGGCATGGATAAAACTGGAGTTTACTGGGCACACAATTCCTAGGAAAAGGATGCTGTTCCTTCTTTCATATGGGCAGCACCACTTACCCCAGGTACCACTTATAGGAAAGTAAAACCTCTTGGTTTGCTAGTAGGAAGCACTAGGTACGAAGAACATTATTTTTTTTCTAGTAGGAGCTTTTGGTAGAGAAACAACTGAAGACAACTGACTTTGGTAAGTTTGGTCTGACGTAAAGTGACTGCGAAAACTGGTCTTGATCAGGCTCCTACTACATTTTCCTTTCTACTAAAGGACCTAGTCTACTGCCATAGTTTTCAAACTCAGTCCAGGGACTTCTCTGAACCCTTCCAAGATGCTTAAATTATGAATAAATTTAAGGTAATGCTAATTGTGCATGTTTTCAATGCTGTCCTGGGGTGACATTATGAAGCCGCTTTATTCCTTACCCGGCCGCTCAATGCCCAAGGACGCTGTGCCTTTAGGATGGACCCGGGGGCAGGGCCGGAGCCACGGACCAGAGGGGGCGGCTGAACAGTTCAGCCCAAGGGCTCCAGGGGCTTGGCAGGGCTGGGGAGGGAGTGCACCAGGAGCACTGTGCTGCTTTTTGGGTTTCCTTTGTGTTCCAGCTAGCTGGGAAAAAGTTCTGTTGGTTTTTTCTTGTTCTTTTTTCCCTTCCCTCCTCACTGGTCTGGGGAGCCTGCAGGTGGCCCCGGCTGGTCTGAGCCCCGGTGTCTGTTCCCTCTCTGGGAATTTGTTGTATTTTGAGGGGTTTTTTTAATCCTGTTTTACCCTATTTTGTTTGTGTGTTAATAAACAGTTTGGTTTCTTTTTCCCACTTTCACTTCTTGTGACCCATTTGTCTCAATGGTGGAGGAAAAGGGGAGGCCCTTTTCCCTACGGAGGAGACGCTCACTCCGGAGTGTTTTCTCCCAAAGTTTTGTCTCCAAAACCAAGGCAAATGCCAACGTAATGTTTTCTCCACTGAGGTAAACAACACTCTTGAACAAGGTCAAAAACACATTCAGAAGTAATAGCTGCTTAAATCATTTAATGTGACATAACTTTGCCACATCTTAAGACCTTTTAAATCCCAAGATAATCACATTTTACTTAAGCATCGAGAGTAGATTTCAATCTAGCATATTACATGAAAAACACATCTTCTCTGCCACAAAACAAAAAGGTGCTATTTACAGATAAATAGCTAATAGGAGGTTGTAGTTTCCTTGTGAAAATTGGTGAAGGAAAAGATAAAACTGTCTCTTCCCT
Source organism: Corvus kubaryi (assembly GCF_017639235.1). Taxonomy (NCBI): domain Eukaryota; kingdom Metazoa; phylum Chordata; class Aves; order Passeriformes; family Corvidae; genus Corvus; species Corvus kubaryi. The sequence goes on from NW_024582048.1 coordinate 26,164, forward strand.
TGTCTTATAAAAGGCTATCCACTAAGGTATCTTCAGCCAGAAGTCTCCATGTTAAAGACATAATGGTTTCTAATAATGAAGACACAATGTAAGGCTGCATTTGCAGAAAGACTACCCTGCATTTGTTAAAACATATGGTAGCATACGGCAAACTGACATATGGTAAAGGATGAGTGTGTACATGAAAGCTGCAGTTTTCACTCGCATTATCTGTCCATGGTAGAAAAGGAAAAAAAAAAGCCTCCTTCTCCCTTGCATCTTAGATATTTCTATAAAATCTTCTTGCAGCAACTCTAACATTCATTTTTCTTTAATCTGTTGGGTTTTTTTCACAATTGTAAATAAAGATCAAAGTTTGCTTCTGTAAAAACTAAAAAAAAAAATCAGCTTGGCAGATTAAGCCATATGGGATTGAGCTAAGGGTATCCAACATCAGATATGGAATTTAGGCTTTACTGAAGCATATGACAGTGAGAATAGGTGGGAAAATATGAGGGGAGAGAAAACCATGAGCAGACATCCCTAAGCAAGCGCACTGAAACTGGCAGACTTGGTTGGATATAGCTGGAGATGAGAATTTGGCTCAAAGTATCTTTGATATTTATTTTAAAATAAAGAACATCTGTGAAAACTGAGAGAAGGAAAACATTTTCGACATTTTATATTTAAACATTTTGAGTAATAAAGTCCCACTCTAAGAACACGAGAAATGTCAAATGTGCCCTATAAATATACATATCTCAAAAGCAAGAACTGATGCAACTATAGCTATTATTTCCCTATTTTCTCTTCAATGTACATTATCTGTATCACTGAAAGACAGCAGAGAACTGAAATTTCCAATTTCCTCAAAAAGGCGGTTGAAAAGTTTGAGGTGCATTTACTCTTAAAAGCTTCAGACTGCAATCTCATCTCAAAATTGCACCATATACAATTATTTTTGTATGGGATTGTCTTATTTCCTCATTATGCATACTACTCATAACCAGCATTTTATCTCTTCACTGTGGACTACAAAGAAAAATAAACTGACTAAATTAACAACAATAATTGGCAACCATCCCACATGGACTATGGTATGCAAAGGACTGCATACAACCAACACTCATACTTTCTATTTTTCTAGGCATAGCTGCAGTTAATATCCAGTCAACCCCTGTTATTGTACACAGAGTGTTTCTAATATTCTTCAGATCCAGGGGTTTTTATTTTGCTGCATCTAAATGGGCCTCTTGCATTGGCTAAGGTTTACCTCATTACTTCCAACTGACATAAAACTGTTCATGAATCTTACATTACTTGGAGTCTCCTTTTAAATGCAGCCTTTCTCACTTATTGGGACAGCATGAGATATTTTAATTTCTGCCTACACTAACGCTCACTGGCCATTGTGCTTGGGATATTATTATCTCAGCACTGAGCAAGCACGACACTCTCACTGTTTTCCACAGCAATTGCATATCCAGTAATGACAGTTAACTACACACTGTGTACAGGCTTCAACATGAAGCCACTCAAGTATTCCATCTTTCAGTGGGAGCAGAAAATAATTATTGTACTCTCTCATCTTGTCAGTACACACACTTTATTTAGAAGATGGTTTTATTAATAAGAGAGGAAATGTTGTCCAGTGTCTATTCACTCCGCTGCACCTGAAAGCAGAATGATTAGGTGAGAGACCTCTTTCAGATCCTTTTTACAGATGATCTGCTCTGAGATCCTGAACCACATTTTTCTGCATCCCAAAAGAGTGCCCTATATACCAATCTGCGAGGTGTTTTGTAGTGGAACTGCTAAAGCTGTTTCACTACATGCAAGCCATTCAATATTCATAAGGGAAGGGACAAAGGACTTGAATTTGGATGTCCTGTATGAATGAATGCCTTAATTACCAAACTATAGTAATTCCTCTTTTATTTCTCCTTGTGTGTATGGAATTACTTGGACAACGTGGTGTTATTTCAGCAGCGAGTTTTACCAAGACTATCCAGTTCTGGCACGTGGGGGACCATCATTAAGTCCTGCTTCAAACAATTCTGGGTCTAATGGATTCAATACCATGAGGTATATCTGCTCTCCCACAAACTTCTAACTCCCAGCTACCTTTCATCAGGTCCTGCACATGAGAGAGGCAGAGAACACTCAGTTTGGGAATTTGGCCAGGGCATAAGCTGCACATCTTAAAAAAAAGCTCTGCAGTGAAGAAAGAGTTACACAGCAACCACTGTTTCAACAGACACAAGCTCGCTGCCAAAGCCAACAGACACTTTTCACATATGGCTGGGGAAAGAATAACCTAAAGAAACAGATGGAAATCCTACCTGAGGAGCATATCAAAACACAGGCAAGCCAAGAGAGTCAAACAGAGTCTTTTGTCCTGAACTTGTGAAGGCTCACACAACTTAAGAGTGCAGAAAGTAAGAATAATCACCGTGTTCTGAGTCTGTGGATCCCTCTACAAGATCCAGGTGCATGGCTATGTTTCCACAGAGGAATAATACCTTTAACCTAAAGACCAGATACTCTGTGAACTATTAAGTTATAGGCTCACAAGGAACCCTGTCACTGATTTCCCATATTAACAACAGCATTAGCTAAACATTTGAAACCTAGAAATTCTAGCAGTCAGATTTTATTTGCTGCATACATGTTATGGAAGTACATTCAAAAGTGTTCTTTATTTTATCCAGGAATCCTAGAAACCTTCAAAATCTATAGAGGCTTATGAGTGTCTTGTGGAAGACACATCTGTCCAAGGCAAAGAACATGATGAATGCTCAGAAGCTTGAGATGGGAACTGCTTTCTAAGCAAAAACCACAGGACAGAAACGGCAGCCTTTTTTTCTGGTACTGTTTGGAAAATTAATATACTAGATTTGCTGTAGTTAAGACTTCTTTAACTCCTTTCATCTGTTCTCTTTCATGACAATGGAATTAGGTCTACACAATAGAATAAAGAAATGAATTTATCCCAGGAGGAAGCTACTGAATGACAGTAGTTAATTGAGCTAAACTCTTTTTTTTCCACTCACTTTTCCAATTTCCCAGCTGTTAAGCCTTTTATTTTTTTGAGGGAAAATTACTTTTCACCCTATGGGTTTTACTTTTATGATGATAAAATAAAAAACAGCTAGATGCATACAAGTTTCAACTTTGTTTGAATGGAGAAGTTTTGTATGGAAAGCAGTAAAGCAGAAAAACACAAGAGATCAAACCTGAATCTTGGCCTTATCAGCACCATGCCCAATACTGCACACAACACAACTTCCTGTGCATTTATGGATGCTTATCCACACTCAGGACTAAGGCTGGACTTTGTCTTGACCTTTGCAAATTTATCTCCCCATGTTTTCAACCAATTTCTTGAAATCTTTCAAGATGGACAACACATCATTAAACAATGGAGGATCTTGAGCAGCAAGGCTAAGATGCTAAAGCCACAGAGAAGGTATCAGAGAGCAGCAGTCTCCACAGGAGCTACAGCATCAGAAAGCCTCAAAGTCGTGTCAGATTTTAGCTCTTCAGAAAAAGCTTGCGTAGTTTGCCTTTTCTTCCTCCCCCACTATTTAAAAAAGAAAATACCAAAGGGAAAAGCAGACATATGGAACAGTCCCTCATATTCTGTGAAGCTTTAGTTATCTACTGTGCCCTGATTTTACCATAATTTAATACAAGAATGATGAAAAGAAATCAATAATCTCGCATGAGACCAGAAACTGTTGGTGCTTTGTAGTGTATTCATTATGGCATTTACATTACTGTTATATCTAACTTCTATATTGGTGCCAAATAATAAATTAATATTTATACATGTCCATACATATGTGAGTCAATGTACCTAACATTTTGTCTTATATTGTTGAAACTAAATGCTATAAACTGGTTTTTTTAATGAGGAGTGGTTTTTTTTCCAGATCTCAGGGAAAAGAGAAATCACCCAACACTAATCTTTGTAGAGCAGTTTTAAATCTTCCTACAAAGTATTAACCCTAAACAGTGGTATGAAAAGCTGGAAATCTGGCGGCCTTCAATATCCCTTTTTGACTAATTAAAGCTTTAAATGCAGTCAGAATCAGTAACCTGCCACTGCTAGAAAGGTGGGGACATTAGATGATAAAAATACACTCTCTATTATCCAGAACTAAGGAAGGAAAGTGCCAGCAGTAGAGCAGAAGTTTAATATTTTTGTAGTTCTGTGCAAATTTAAATTAATATTATTGGAATCGCAGATATAATGAAATAGAGTCAGACAGGTGTTCAGAGTGGCAAAGTTCATCGAAACATTCGGATAAATCTTACAGATGCTGAAATTAAATACTTCTATTAATCAAGATGGAACAGTGCAGCAAGATTTAGACCCAGTTTCCAGTCTCTCTTATGTTCTTGTTAGTGACTTATATTTAAAAACTACTGTGTTAAATTCACCCTTATTATTGTGGGAAAACCTGGGCATTAATTTACACTCAGACAAAAGTCCCACTGAAATGAAACATTCCAGGTAATGCAGGTTTGTGCCAGGCAGCTAGTCTGCTGTTTTCCTCCTATGACCCATGGAACACCATTACCAATCTCTACAAACCTACCCTTGCTGACAAAATCAACTCCATATTATATTAGCTTCCGTGCAGATTTTGTATCAAAAATAACAGGAACTCAGTTTTAGGTCCAAAGATTTAGGGAATGATAGGCTGTACACACTGATGTCTGAAAGACCAACTAAAATAGAACTTGGAAAATATTAAAAATGTTACTGTTAGAGATGTAAATACATAATTCACACTTGCTTGCCCAAAAACTGGCTTTGACTTCAGTACACAATCTTCTCCACAAAAACCTTAGGAAAGGATCATAACCAAATTCAATTTTTATTGCCTATTTTATTTTCAGTGCCTTTATCAAAGTGCAGGGAGAGAGCAAGCTTCTGCCTGAAATAAATACATAAAAATACTGATTGCTGTCTGCATCGAGTTGTGTTACATTGAGGTAACCCTTTGCAGGCTTTCCATCACAGTTTCCTGCCTATGAACAGGCTTCATCCATTCCCAGTGCTGAAAAAGCCCTCAACAAATAGCTTTGGTTGATTATCATAATATCATCTGCCAGTGCTATTATGTTGTATCAGCAGACACATTATGAACTTCTATTTTAGGTGCTAAATTTCCAAACTGTGAAAAAAGGGCTCTGAACAGAAAGTTGATATTCAATAATGAGTAATTTCTGCATACATTTAAAAAGAGCAGTGCATTCATATTTTGATACAAGGGGGGGAAATGGTGTTTAATTCCTATTTCAAGACACATTACTGCATTAAAGCGACTTTACAAGGAATTTGTTTCCTTACTTTTTTTTCCTTTAAGAAGAATTGAGGTGATGCAAGCAAGCCTCTGCATGGTGCACTTTGTGTGTTGGACCCTTTTCTCACATCCAGGGTGTCTTTTTAAGTAAATCTCTTGACTGCTTGCACAAGAATAGCCTTGTACATAGTGCCAGTAAAGTTCTTTATTCCAATGAGCAAAATACAATGACTAGAGAGTTTTGATGAAACAGTTAAGCCCTACAATATAAATCTGGTTTTTATCTATAATTCTTTAATATTTCTGAGACTTTGAAAATGAAATGGCTAAAATTGCTATATTTGACTTTAAAAAAATCTACTTTCTAGTAGCTACTTTTATTTTTCAAATCCTTCAACAACAGGTGAAATCCTGGCTAATTAAAGTCAGCTGAGTTTTGCCATTGACTTCACTGTAACCAAGATTTCACTTACGAAGTTTTATATAAAAAAAAACCCCAAACCCTAAATGTAATAAAGAGCTCTGACTAACAGCAAGTGCCAATCTGTTTGATAGATGACGTATCCTATGCACCAATATACACTACAGCTCATAACAGCACAACAAGAACAGCCTTAAGCTACTGAGTAAGAAGTGATGCATATGTTTTTAAGAACAGATTAAATGCAAAATATTGACATTTGTGTTGGTCTATCAAATGCACAAGGTACATTTTGGGAAAAAAAAAGACCAATAAATTGACTAGTCCTGTATAATCAAGTTTTAAATTCTAGGTTTACTAAGATAAACTTTAATAATTCTTAAATGTGCATTAGGAAGATAAATCCTAAATTGAGCTGGCTGAGTGCTTCATGATTGTTCTCTTTATCCATTTAGCCATCATTGAAAATGGACTATATTGGCAAAAATAGTTGTCTGTTTTCCTCTTAATCCCATTGTGTGCTCTTGTTTCTGCCAAAGCTTTCAGCAAAAATTTATTTTTAGGTATTGCTAGATATCTTAGCAATAGTTTTTTCTACGACAGATATAAGACTATATATCACAAAAAATATTTTTCTTTAAAAAAATACTTTTTAGACTTGAAATTCATATCAAATGAGAGTAATTGTCTTTTGTAATGAATTAGACTAACTAGTTTTTAAATGTTTATTTTACGAGAGTGCATCCTTCAAACCTGTACAGGGTGCTCCTCTGACAACAATTTTGCAAGACCGAGGAAAAAATGCCACAATTATGCTGTGAATTGTGCAATACTACGGTAAACTGTTGCTAATCATTGTTAATGATGCAATGGTTTTTATTTATAAATCACAGTATATATGACCAGAGTAAAAAAAAGCAAATTTGGATGATTATTGTACTGAAGTGGTTCTGCTTTGCTGGTTAATTTACTTGAATTCAGTATACATCGATTACAGTAACACAAAATATTAAACCCTTACCTTTCAGTTCATATCCTTGTTATAGAAGTAAAATACTCCCTACATTCAAATACAATACTCTCTATATTAAATGCTTGATAATTTGCAGCACTGATTGAAGGAAAAACTTGACAAGGCAGTACTTATCAAACTGGCCTATCTTTTAACAACATTGAAGAGTTTGGGTTTTTTTTTCCAATCTATTCTTCAATAACAGATTGATCTGTTATTCATCTATTCTTCAATAACAATCTATTCTTCAATAACAACGTGTTTTATGTCTTTACCATTATTACAAAAGATAGGATGAATCTGCTATGCTGACCGCTGCTAAACTAATCTAAATAGTCAGGAGTATCTAAAAAGTCATTAGACATTTTGATTAGATGTGTAATAGGCAGATGGTGGTCATTTAGCTGATACAATACACTTTAAATCAAACTAAGATTATGAATACAAAAAGATTAATCTAACCCTGTCCAGCCAGGTAAGTCAGGTCCAGGAAGGACCAAAATTCCCTATTTAGTAGATAGAAAGGAAGGTTTTGTTTAGGAAACTCTAACAAGAGCTCCAGGATTGAAACCTCAGAATGAGCCTTTCTCTTTAAATCAACCATGGTTATTAACATTATATGGCAGATTTGTGGTGTGGTTATCTTTTATCTAAACAATCATTTTGTAAAAGATTCCACAACCTGATAATTCTTGGAGATTTGTATTTTCTCTCTCCCTCCATTTGCTTTCTTGAACCAAAAGTATATATAATGATAAGGAGCCAGTAGTTTTTTGGGTGGTTTTTTTTTTTTTCTCTTTTTATGTGTTAAATCCATTTGCAACCTTTGAAATTTGTTGGCTCCTGAAAGCCAAAGTGGAATTTATACATGCATAAAAAATTGCTCTAATTTAGCTCTGAAAATTTCTAGCAAAAAATCATCGAGGGCTAACTTTCCTGTCCCAAACCCATACTACCTGGAATTTGATATTAAAATATACTTCAGCCCAAAATCCCCAACCAGTTTTAGTAACTACAGTTTTCATGTAAAACTCAGTTTTCATCATAAAACTCTGTCTAGATCAATATATTCACTAAGGAACTGCTCAGCTGTGTGATAAGCACTTCTGAGTGATTTTTAAGCTGCTGGTATAACACGTCCTGAGGAGATACAGGATCACTACTTAAAAAGGTAAGGTTTGCATCAATTTCTAATATAATGCAACTGAGAACAACAAGATCTCAGAAGTGGTTGCTTGAGATACAGGATCTTGTTATTCCTTTGCACCTAAACACAACTGATGAAAAATATCAGAATATCTTTTTTGGAGTTCATAAAAAAATGTAAGTGATTGAAGTCTGGTGGCTTTGTGGCTGAGCCAAGACAATACTCAGGTTGCAAACAAAGCACTAAAAATGGCTGCTAAAAATACTTTGGAAAACATGGGGAGAAATTAGTTTTTTGCAACTCAAATTAACTTTGTTCCCCTGGTAGATGACTGAGCAGGAGGTATTATCAAAGCGGAGTAAGGCTCAATACAACAGAATTTTTCTATCTCTTTCCAGATTTGATTTTTTTCCATGGCAAATTAAAAATTAATCAATTAATAAAACTTTTCATATTAATGCATCCCACAACCTGATTCATTGAATGGAATAACTAAAAAGCATAATGAATTGATTGGTCCATGCTGCATATTTTGTCACATGGGTAAGTCACATAGTAAGTAGGTATAACTTCCCACAGTAGATGGAGTTTCAAAACCAGCCACAAATATTGCAGCAAAATTTGAGAACATAAGCATTGTGCAGTAGAATCTGAGTTTCAGGTTGATTCTTCCAGATGAAAGCAACACAAAAACACTTATCTAAAACCATCCCCAGATGGAGTGGTGGTACCATCATGTATCCAGTCAAATATTTGGATTTGGCGATCACATTTGCAGGATAAACCCCAGTAAAGAGCCTTGCAATTAAAACAAAACAAGAAATATACATTAAGTGACTAATCAAAGGAATCACAATGCATGGATGTTCTGAAACTCAAGTTTCTGTCCCTGTGTTTAATTTTACAAAACAATACAGATGGAGCTAACCAAGGAGCAGGCAGTTCCATGCCTGCTTTCCATCAGATGATTGCAGGGGAATTTCTGTGTCCTTTGAAATACAAGTGGCACCTTCCCACCTGCTGTGTTTAATTTGAGAGTCCAGCACTATCATTAACAGAATTCTTTTTTGAACTGTGTACTATCTCACATTCATTCTCAACAAAAACAGAAAGCTTTTCTCAACAGGCGTATGCCTTTATCTTCCCCTGGAGAAAGCAAATCATTCATCCAAAGGATACATGGTAGGTATAATGTTCAAACTCTTTTTGGAGCATTTTAAATGCTGCTTCTTTCCTCATGAATGGGAAACATGAACATAGTCTAAATATCAGTGACTGAAGCTATGCTGAGAAGTTTCTGAGTTATCTGAGCCCTCGTTTAACTTCACAGGCATCCCCTTCTTTAGTGCCGCTGTTGCTTTTGAGCAAGTCAGATCACTAAGGTAGCTAAAAGCATGTCCAGGAAACATGTTCTATCAGATAATTTACATGTGCAGGAGATATATTTTTCATATTCATTCCTGCATAAACAGGATTTAGATTCAATTTATTTTTAGATTTACCAAAACATAAGCATGAAAAGGAGAACAGGATTAGAACTGAACCATGTCAGCCTTGTGGTGTAGTGAGTCCAGATCACCCCCAAAGTTTAGGTCAGTTCATATGAGATTAAAAAATACATTATCCAGCTCTCACTAGCTAGTCAGTAGAAATAAAAACCTTTCCTAATGTCATCTTACTCTTTATCGATTCTTCTCCTCTTGTCCCCTTTTCAGTCCCAGCTCTCCCTTACATAAGCATAATCAAATTACAAGAGCACTATGTGATCAAATTCTACTTTGCCCGTTCTCAGCTTCATCCCTATTATTAGAGTCTCCCCAGTGCCTTTAATTTAATGAAAAGCCCTGCAGCCTAAATGTCATTGCTATTCCAGATTCCTATTTTAAATCTTCAGGCCCTGCAAGGCCTCACAGAAGGCACTACATGAGCTGGGTGGAGCATGCACAGCTGAATGCAGGTCTGAAGCACTTAGGAACAGACCCAACACCTGAGCAATAACTCCCTAAAGACAGGGAAGAAAAGCAGGAGGGTGTTTGTCTCAAGAGGGGTGCATGAGGTATGGAAGAAAGGTTAGATGCTTGCAAATGATACTGGGTCTTAAGCAAAACCAAAAAGATTAAATCTCTCATCTATTTTTTTTTTATTATCAAGTTTTAAATAGCTTTATGAAAGTGTGGAATTCTTTCTAACCTTTGGGAACAAATAATTCTGATGTTATAGATTATTATTTTTTCAATTTCCTACCCATAAGTCAGAAATACAGCTGTGGGCAAAAATTTACACCTGCAATCAAATAAAGGCTCAGTCATTATGGTATGGTTCTCAAAATGCCTGTTTTCGTTCATGTAGACACTTTTACAATCTTAAATGCACCAAAAAATATCTGCTAATGCCATCCTTACCTTTGGTACCTAGTTCCACAGGAAAAAAAATTACCATTCAATGAAAGCCTTGTCAAAGATGAGCTAAAAATGTATCCTCCTGCCTTTTCCTCTGGCAATTTGGACAATCATGTCAAAGTTATGTAAGGGCCAGAGACAAGAAAATCCACATATGGTAATTCATACACCCAGTTTACTACAACATATGGCACAGTATAACATGAACATGTGTTCACTGCCCTCCCCTCTTCCTTTTATTTTTTTAATTTGGGAGCCTTATAAGTAATTTCTGAATGTATGGGAAGTTTTATATGTATGGAAAGTACGGCAGCTAGTAAAGAACTTATTAAAATGGACTAGTGGGTTAAATTCACACAGGAATAAGGGAGATAGTTAGCTAGGCTGACTGTTCATAGAATGCTAGTACAAAAGAAAATGGAATTTTTGGTGATTTCTATCAGTGAGCACAGGCTTCATGGTAGCACCAGTCTTTAGCTCCAATTGCTTGGGTGATTATTTTGTAAGGCTTTCTAATGAGAATCGAGAAACTTTCTGCAAAGCACTTTCTAGAGCAGAAATCTGTTGAATAAGTGGAATTTTAAAGTTCTACAACATATTGCATGTATTATAACTACATTTATATAAATGTATTACATATGCATCATTTTACATACACTACTATATGTATGATATATAAGTATCACATATATATATACACACATATATATATATATATATATCTTCCACGGGTACCAAAAATTTGCACATTTTTCTTAATATTTGAGGTGTTTCAATGATATCTAAAAAATCCAGCATGCAAACATAGAAGGAAGCTCATCAGCTGACTCGTTACGTGACAGGCCCAGAGGCAACTCCAAAGCATCAACACAACTGCCTGAGGAGACTGCCAAGGAGCCAGCTGCTGCTACTGGAAAATCTTCCAAAGCTTTGCATCTGTGTCCTGGTACTGCTGTCCAAAAAAAGTCCACCACAGTAAACAAAAGCAATAACAATAATAATAAACAAAAAACCAAAACAAACAAAAAAAAATCAAAAATTCATTTTTGTTGTGAAAAACTCGTAACATGTTATATAACACACTATATGCATCAGGGCAAGATGTATCTTTTCTCACAGATATTCCTGTACTCTGCTCATGCGATGTGTTGCTCCTGACTTGCCTCTGGTGCTTTCCATGAACTTACAACAAGTGAGCAGTCAAAATGTTAAGGAAGCAATTCAGGAAACTAATCATGGGTGTGTAGTGGCATTTTAAACACCTAGATCCCAGCTGCCTGAAGGAAGCAGTGGTCCAAAATGTTGTGCAGATGTTTAAAATTGCTTGAGACTGCTAAATACAGTCCCCTCTCAAATAGCTGTCATGTGCTTTAGCAACAACAGGAAAGTTGGACTTCATGCAAGATGGTTTTACAGGATTGAGAAGTGAAAATAGCTCCCTTCTCAGTCTGCTCTTGAGTTTCTGGATCAGTATAGTTGCAAAATTTAATTAGGCAGGATAAATACCTGGATGGGATTCACTTGTCCTAGCTATTAAGCACTAAAATCCCTTCTCTAAATATAGGAGTAGAAATTCAAGCAATTAGAATAAAGTCCTTTCAAAGAATGCTTTTGCAAATTAGCTCCGGTTGAGTTTGTCATTACTAAGACTGACAGATACCGGATAGTTTTTTCACTATCATCCTTCAGAAATTATTGAAATATGATTTGAATGATGAATGACTGATCAATGAATGAATACCCAGAATGTTGCAATGGGATATGCTGAACAGGCTCTGGGTCTTTCTGGTACCTATGATCTACAGCTGTGCAAGACTCAGCAATGCAGTATTTTATCTACCCCCCTGTGGAATCCTTAAAAAAAAATAAAATCTATCAAACCAAGAAAATATGACCAACAAATAAAAATCCACATGAACAGAAAATATCCTTGTATGGATAGTTTTATTTTCCTCAAGTAAAGTAGGTTCTCTCTTTGTGAAGTGTTGTCTTTTCTTTATATTGTGGAAAAGCCAGACAAAATTAAGGGACAAACCAAATCTGTGGAGTACTTGAAAGAGAGTTAGCAATACAAACACATCCTCACAGAAAGTTCAAGAATTTTTTAGAGTTTAAGAAGAGGATTTTTTCCTGCGGAACACAGAGCTAGAAAAATGCTCTTGAGTTACAGGTTGCTCAAAGAGAACATTTGCTTATGCAGATGTGGGCAATTCTGTTTCATGAGGTTTAAAAGCTGAGTCATGAGTCTGCAGCACATGGAGATGGGGATTCTAGGTGGAAACATGTCTGGCTTATTTTGGATCAGAAGTCTCCATGGGTAGCCTCAATAATGTGAGGCAGAGTGTCAAGCAGCTGAAAAAGCCCACACTTGGTAATGTTGATAGGATGACAGTCTTTATATTAGGTGCTTTAGGAATAATTTAATCAATCCTTTAAAACCTATGGAAAAGCTGAAGGATATATTTTCTCGGGGTTAAGTTTCCAGTTTATTGCTTTCTCCTTCCACATGGAGACAACAGGAAACTTTCATAAATGGCTGGATCTAAAATAATTCCCGAGTTAAGCTTTTTAAAAATTTGGATGCTTTATGCAAACTGGATTAGTTTTAGGTTCTGAAATCTAACTCATTGAATGATTTATTCTAAACAAGGATATCCTTTTTCTCCCCCCCCAGACGTTTGTAGTATTTGAGAAAGGGTTTTAAATGAGCCTTTTAAAATACTGCATTAAGTTTCTTGAAGCCTCACTGTGAAGTCTGATGAGCAGAGGAACAGTGATTAATTGTAGTTTGCTGTCTTGCATTCCAAAATAGCAATTTTCCAATTTAAATCTCTTGTATATTTTTGTAAGAGTGTAATTTATATTCTCCCTCCTGTGATTTCCCAAGTTAAGACACGATTTAGATATAATTCCACAATATTAGAATTGGGGAAAATGAAGCTCTTTTGACTGAATATTCAAGCAAAGAATGTGTTTTGGGCTATGCCATAAATCATGCTTGTCAGATCCTTCAAAGGAATTATTCTGTACCACTACCTTGTCTATTATTTAGAAAGCACAGGCACCAAACAAGATAATTCAGCAGTACTGTATCTGATTTACATATGGTTGTCTCCCTTTAATCTAAGGCTTTGAAAGCACTATCTATTTTCAATTTAACTTCAAAATTGTTAAATTTTATTTTGATTGCCTCATAATTGCACTGCATGTGCATATTTAGAGCCTTTTGGGCTTCTACTCAAAGATGATCTGGGGGTTTGATGATAACTAATGAACCATGGCAACCAAGTGGTGCTGAACTCTTACATTCAAGACACATAACTCACCATGAAATTACTGACACTTTAGGTTAGGCTGCTCTCTTGTTCTAAACATTTTTCAGGAAATTTCCTAATAGAAATCTTCTATGGAACCAAGAGATTAATTCACAACAGACAATCAAGCATAAGGAAGCAATCTTCCAACTTATTCCAGAATTTTACATTTCAAGTACATGTTTAATAATACATTAATCCCCAAACCTGCCACTGGACCCTCCATGTCAAAAAGTTACCTATGAACCACTTTCCCACAGAAATGCTTTTCAACAGAAATGTTTGTTTTCAAGTCATTTATATTAAGAAACATCACGTTTTTATATGGCAGATGGAAAGCTGAAATCATTTTTTTATAAAAATAAACTAGTAAGTGAAATCCAGCTGAAAACTTAAGAATTTAAATATGCAACTAGGGTGTAAAGTTCTCTGTTTCCAAAGTTCAGAAAATATTATTTTGATTTCTTAAACCACTACTTATAAACTGAAATATCAATTTGCAGAACAAAAAAATAAAAAATAAAAAAAAAAAAACACCAAAAAGAAGGAGAAAAAGATATGACAAAGTAGGAGTTGTTCTACATAGGAGAAAACAAATCATTGCAAAAACAAAGATTGAAATTTGAGATGATTCTTACTGTAGAATTTTATTGAAGGGAAAAGATGAAAACAGTACTCACCAGCTGGAAAGCTTAAATTGGGAAAATACTTTGAAATGTGTGCTGACAGTACGTATATGATCTGCATAATAATAATTTGGGCAAGTGTCCAGGAAGCACCATTTAATTATTTACTTTATTTAAGAATTAAAGACATAAAATTTTGTGTAGCATTGAAACTTGTGCTATGCACTGCCCTCTAAAATTGTAATTGTAGCAAGGCAGAGACACTTAAGCTAAACTGTTTTGTGAATCAATACAGGTGTGGCAGAGTATGCTTCAGACTGGACTGCACAGATTATTTGGGTCCACACATAAATGCAGGTTTGACTAAAGAACCTGGACACCCCCAGGGTTTAACAATAATCTCATCAATTTGGTTAACACCAGCTGGATTTATTGGTGTAAATTGTAGTCACACCTCTGATTCAGACTCATAAATCTATTTATTAGCACTTCAGTCTCAGGCGATTTAAACACTAAAGCAAAACTCCGTGCAATGCAGGCACCTGAGACACATAAAACTTGAAAATATTTATTCCACAAGTCGGTTTTGGTAGCCAAATAAAAGTTTAAAGATGAATCAAGAAACACAAGTAACATTTTGCAAATATGTAAGTATATATTATTAAACCCGTTGGAGTTTGGTTCTTTTAAAAATCTCACTAGGTGTCTATAAGCATGTTTAAGTCCATAACTGTACTTATTTTTCTCTCTCCCTCCCCTCTATTCAAAAATATAGGAAGGCCTGAAGTGGTTTCCCACTCTGAATGATTCACCTCTGTATTTAATGATTGTTATTTCCTAAAAAGCATTAATAAATGCCAAGAGGACTGTTTCAAGGGCTTGTAAAAATAACACTAAAAATCAAAGATTTTCCTTTGGAAAGCCCAGACTGCACCAAACAGCAAGTGTTTCAAGTTTCATTCCCAGATCACTATTTTGACTCCTGTTCTGTATAGTCAATGGCCTCACTGTGCATCTTCAGGACTACATTTTTACATTTTTAAAATTCTGCTAAACACTACTTTTTGGGGGTGGCAGCAGAGGAGGGGGGAATTTTTAAAACTATTTTTAACACTTTTTGGCGTAGCCTCTTTCTTCTGTATAAAAGCCAAGCCCCCTTATTTAACATAGGGAAAAAGCACAACTTAGTTCTTTCAGTAACTGAATACTCCTCTTTTTGAACACATGCTCCCTTGTGACACAGGCTGAATCACAAGCTCCCTTGTTAAAGTCCTAGCACTCTGCTATTCACCATAAGCTATGGAAATGCCACTAACTACTCCACTAGTTTCTGTTCTGTAAGTAAAATGTCAATTCTCTGCACCTTCACGTGTTTCTGATATGCATCAATGTGATGCTAGGAGCCTTAGCAAAGATATTGTTTGGTTTAGAAAAAAATTAAATGAGGCAAAGAGAGTCTGCTTTGACATTTTAAATTTTCTATGAAGTGGACATATGTATTTGCATCATGACTACATCTAACTTTGAGCAATCATTAGCCAAACAAGGATATCACTCCAGCAAAAGCAATTCCTTACTGTTTGCCTAAGGTGTCATAGCACAATTCAGTGACATCTGAATGCCCACTATTGTGGGCAACAGAAGAAAGAATTATGTTTTTCCTTTCACCTTACAAAAAAACCCAAATGTATATGCAGAAGAAAAGTTAATTACACAGACAAATCAAAAATAATAGGGAAACATGTATTTGTTGGTTGCTGGAAACCTAAAATTAAGCAAAAAAACCATGAATGATTTCTTTCATGAAAGCTGCAGAGTATACCTCCCACTAGCAGCTTTGGGAATCTATCCTGTACTGTTCTAAAATTGCTAAACAATGGATGCAACTTTGCAACATAATTTTCTACACTGGAAGTTTCCTGATTGCACATGTCTTCATACAACAGTACCCAGTTCAATCCTGTTTGGTGTTTTCAGCTGAAAGCATAATCCAAAAGAACTGGCCACCAAAATAAACAGAGCAGAAAAGCAAAATGACAAATACGGAAGGCATATCAATCTAGTAATTATTCCTGTTGACCAAACCTCAAAGGCAATATGGGAATTTTTCCTAAAGAACAATCACTACCTGTACATGCAAATAGACCACCTGGGTGCCTTAACCGATAGCTGCAGGAATGTTTTTTTACTTGCACATATTGTTTTTAATCTACACAAGATGGGGTGTGAGCTCACAACTCAAACAAGTGAGTGCAACCAGACTGATCCTCCATGGCACTGAAGATCTGTATACTGTAATATAAACTTGAACATCTGTCACAGCGTGCAAAACTTTCATTGTAGATACTGAAGGAAAAAGCAATTTTTCCTGTACTTGCTGCAGCTTTAAATCACTAATGAAAGAATACGAGGGAACAATCTTGCTATTGTATATCAAAAGACCTTACTGTCTGCTCCTTGAAGTGTTTGGATATTAATAAATTCTGAAGTCATAGGTAACTAGATAAGCACTGTACAGAACTTCTGTCAGTGCCTTCTGACGTCAAGGACTTTCTTGGTAGTGATAATTAGCTTTAAAATACTCCTCTGAGATCATGAGATTCAACACTTAACTGTGATGGCTTCTGTACTGCACGTGGCAGTTGTTCAGGGCAACTGGAAGTCTACTCCCTGAACAGCCACAACCTACTTTTTGTTTCAATTTGATCAACAGAGTGGTTGCCAGCAAAATCTAAGTTATGTATTAGCAAAAAATATATTGAGATCTGAAAGGGCTGCTATATACAGCACATGTAAATTATTTACATCTAGTCAACCCAAGTGACTGCAGACATTGTAAGAAGCACAGCTGCTGCTGGTGCTAGAACCTTGAAGCTGTTTTTTTAATATGAATATTCATCATTACACTCTTAGAAGACTGTAGGGGAAAACATAGTCAATAAAAGTATATTCTGTGTTTTGTAATCAGTAAACAACGTAAGCAAAACAGTATGTGGAGGATATAGAGCAGCTGCTCTTTCCAAATGAATGCCTAATTGTGAAATATTTAGACCTCAGCACTATGATTTCCTTAACAATTCTTTTTCTTGTTAGGGTACATTGGATGTCCTTGTGCTTTATTTAGATTTTCTTTTTTTTTTCTTCTCCACTCACGTTACCACAGGGTCTAAAGCAAACAATCATGGGACAGGGGATTCAGATAATATAACTTCACAATTACAACCCACATTTTTACAATGCTTCTTATCCCAGGGCATCGCTAGACACCGTAGTTATAGTGTAGGTGGGAATTTCCTACTGATAAGCAAAATATACTTATGGCATAGGCAATCCATTTGCCACTGACACTTTGGATTGATGGAGAAACCCATAATATGTGCACCACTGTTTGACTCCTGGCCCTCAGGCAGAAGAGTGGTTTGAGCATGGAGTGCAGCAAAGCGCACTTTGGAACCTCACCAATGAACTCTATAATATTATACAAGTTAACATTCCAGAACTTAGGGCTTGTAATCAAGAACATAAAGCACACATGGAAGCAAGATTTCCTTGCAGCACAGAGGCTATTCAGTAACTGTGACTGCACAGGTAAATTCCTAAACCTGTGTGTAGTCCGTGTATAATCCAGAGTAACTCATCACAGGGATGCCAACCAGCAGTAGACATTTGCTTTCATGGCAGCGCCTGAAAAATCTCCTCTATAATGAAAACTCCCCTTCTTAGAACTCACTATGCCTTTGAACATTCCAGTGTTGCCCTTCATAAATACAGTGACCACAGATTGAGCACTTTTTAATAGCTTCATTCTTGTTTCATATTGTTTTTCAGGAAAAGATTTGGTCTGTTTAAATTATACTCTGTCCTAAGAAACAAATACAAGCAGTTTTATCTGTGCAACAATAAAAAAGATAAATTTTACTGTTCCCAATACCTTCTAAAGCCTCTACAGGGATAAAAAGGTGCTATTATTTCCAAAAACACTTTTTATTTTCAGAAAATACATTATAGTGTTTAAACAATTTTTTATACATCTGAGTGAGAGTGCCTAAACCTCCCAGCAACAAATTAGAAACATAATCTTTCAGCAAAAAAAATTAGGATGCATATCTTCTTATCATTCCCCAAAGGAGAAATATGCTTATATAACTTCAGGTATTGCAGGGATAAGGAATTTTTTTGTATTTGTAGAATGGAATGCAATTCCTTGACATTCTAAAATATGAAATTCAAAAAGTGTTATATGTATGGTGGTAACCACTGCATGAATCTTCCCAGCTGAAAAGGCAAAATCTGTACAGCAAACAAATATTAATGTTCACCAGGAGAAAACTGGACTGAGGTGTTAAACATCTAAAAGTCAGCTGATCTCAAAGCACAACCACCATTTTTTGTACTGAATTAGATCACCAGCTTTTTTATCACCAGAGACTACATTGTGAAAGACAAAGCTCTTGTATCGTTAACATTACCGTGAGCTTCTTTGATAATGCAAATATCCAGTAAATGGATATTTACTGGGCATCACTTAGCACCACTGATTCACCTCTTGCCATCTTGTTCTCCTAAACCCTATCCACACATAAAGGTCATGAAAAAATCAGTATATTGAAAGGTTGTACAATACGAAAAGTTGTACAATACAACTTTCCTGTACTTTCTGCTCAAACTGTTTGCAAAGAAAAACTGAGGGACACAGATATAAAATGACAAAAAGGGATCGGGGAGAAGCTGCAAACAAGTCAACTAATTGTTCTTGACCACGTTTTTGTTCTTCCTATACTTACTGAATGCTTCAGGTGAGCTTCCCTACTGTGCAGATTCCAATATACTTCCCCATTCGATGGACATGTTGAGTGTCACCTTCTGGATCTTCACACAACCCCACTGCTCTTCCCATCATGCTGGGAGTGACCTTCTGTTCTGGCATTACTCCTTATGCCCTAGACAATGAGTTCCTGACCTGCACTAAGAATAAAATCACATTCCCAGCCATCAAGAATGACAAGTTCCATGCACAGCAGGCTTTCCATGCTACTGAGGTACAGTGCCAGATGTTCCGACAGATATTTAATGACTATGACATTTTATTTTTATTTATTTAGTCATTGAAGGGAATTATTATTATTACAGATAATTTTCAAATTATTAGAGCACATCAAATGATGTTTTTATTCATTTTTTGCTACTAAATGGTAGTGGCATAGAACATTTAATATAGCTTTACATCTGCTGTATCTCAAAATGCAACTGAGGAATTAAAAATTCTTAAATAATGGGATTGTCTTGTGTTGACAAAGAAATATACTGTAGCTCTCCTTTTTCTTTGCATAGGTATCATAAGAAAACAGCCAGATGAAAACCAGAAAGACCACTCAGCCTGAATCTTCTGTAATGAGTTTTAAAGAAGGTTTTTCACATTTTCTGTCTTTACAATTACTATGCCATTTGAGGGGTGAGGGGAGGGAATGAAAATATTTCAAGCATGTTTTCCTGGGGGAATAAATTGAGAAATGAAGAGATATTTCTTTATAATGTCAATCTTTACACACACAATCCATATCCTTTTGTTTGTTTTTTTTGTTTTAAACCCCGGTGATAATGGTTTTAGGTGTAGTATTTACTTCAAGAGCTTGGAATGTTTGCATTTGGATAAGCAAAAAACACAGGTTTTTTCTACTTACAACCAAGTAAAGCCAAGTAAATACATTTGTTTCCTGAACCTTTCTAAAAGAACATTAACGTCGTCTATGCATAACAAATATTGTCAATCACAATGAAGGATAATCTATTGAATGATATGATTTTAACTGTTTTAATTCCCTTTACTAACATAAAGCAAACATTTAATTATAACAAGTGACTAATCTGTTCACTCTATTTTGTCTTAAGCTTGTCTTCTTTGTTTTAGAATTTTCATTTTCTGAAAAATTGTTTTTAGCTACCTGTTCCTTATCAGCAACTATCCTTCTACTATCTGCTTTCTCTTTAATCTCTTATGCAGGCTGTTGTTTTATTCTCCCTTTATTTTCACTTTGCCCATCCCTGCTTTTCCTTCTCCACAGAAGCTTGTTTTCTAATCTGTCCTATAGAAACTTTCTCTGTAGTATTTACAAGCCCTTATTTTCAGACAGATGTTCTAAGCATATGCTGAGGTGCAGAATCAAAATTCTCTTAACACTCCTTTGTCATAGCTTATTGTAGAGACACAAAGGCTGAGAAATTCTGACCTCCAAAATATGAAGGATCTCTACAAAGGCAGAGCTGGCATTTAACTAAGCCTCTGTTATTTTGCTTTCATAGTTTAAATAGGTAATAAATACAGAAAAGAAAAAATCTGATACAGCAAAACTAATGAGAGAATCTGGGTTAAAATCATCTGAAATGCAGAGTGAAAGTGCACTTTAGTATGTGCAAGAAATCACTGGATCACAGAGTTGTTAGGGCTGGAAGGGACTTCAGGAGATCACCCAGTCCAACCCCCTGCCAAGGCAGGGTCACCTGGAGCAGGTGTCACAGGAGCGAGTCCAGGTGGGGTTTGAATGTCTCCAGGGAGGGGGACTCCACAGCCTCCCTGGGCAGCTGTACCAGCGCCTGCCACTCTCAGTGTAAAGAAATTCTTGCTCATGCTGAGGTTTTAAAGGTTTCCAAACTTCTCATGTCTGTTTATGGCCTTGTCCTTTCACTGGCCATGACTGAAAAGAGCCTGGCATCAGTCTTTGAATATTTGTATGCTGTAATGAGATCCCCTCTACCTTGTCTTCTCCAAACTAAACAGGTCCAAATCCTGCTCAGAACTAAATTTTCACCAGTAAGAAGAACCTTGACACAAAAAAAAAAAAAAAAAAATCAACTGTAACTGCTTACAGTCCACTATGCAATGGAGTAAAAAAAAAAAAAAAACCAACAAACTTTAGGCTTACTGGAGATAAAAACATTTATTTTTAACCCAAATAGAGCCTCAAGTGCAACCAAAGTTGAATTTTAAAAAGAATAAGGTTTAGAAAAATATTTCTGAACAAAATGTAATTGTGACCCCATTTTTTAATTTAAAAAAAATCTATTTTCATAGCCAATTACAGCTGCCAATTTATCAGTCATTCAAGATGCAAGTTGTTTCATTAAAATAATAAAGAAAGGAAGGCAGTGATGTAAGATCATTTAAGATACAGGTTCGCTGATTCTCTCTGCAATTAATGAATGAATTAATTAAACTTGACAAAAACCAAAATGCACTAGACGCTCATCTAAGAAGCAGTCCCAATTTGGCAGATGACTGTAACCCAAAGAGCAGCTGAGGTTACCTGAAAACTAACTGGTCAAAAAAACCATTTATGCCACTGGGGTCGGGACTTGCACATTTCTGCTTTGATTACAGTCACAAACAAGCTCATTTGAGTGAGTTAAGCACAACTTCACGTGGAAGAGTTAGGGAGCCAAAGTGCCTTGGAACAGAAACTCATCAAACCTGCAGTATCCACTGCTTTTTCCTGTGCAGATTTTTCTCGCACATAAATACAGTATCACCATGGAATTATTGAGTTCTTGCTTCTAGATGTTGGACATCTAAGATGAGCACGTTTGTGCATCAGCTGTGGTCTGAGACCTAAATTTTCTCCAAGTTTGCTGGCTCTGGGCTTGATGGTTTGGGTTAACTCTTTTTTTAAACTTCAATTTGGAAAAAAAGAGAATTTAGGTGCTAATTTCTCAACTCAGTCAGCAGCTAATTAACAACCTGAATGGGAACATGAAAAAACTACTACACACTGAAAGAGAATGCCTCTAGATTTTCCAAATATAATCCTGTTTGCAGGTTTGTGTTGGTTTTTGGTATTGTTTTTCGATATTGTTTTTCCGTGGCAAAGTTGTTTCAGAACAAACTTCTTTAATTTTGCACTGAGAAATACCTCACAAACGTTTATCTTTAATTACTGTAATTTCTTGCTCAGATTGATGCTTCCTCTAAATGGCAAATTCTTACTTTGAGTGACAAGTGATTCTGAGTAATTTGAGTGTTTGCAATAGTCTTCTCACATTGCCTACACAGGTTTGTTTTCCCATTTGTCTTATCTCATACCTATCTACTAAAGAAAACAGAAAGTAGATTAAGGATTTCAACTTAGACTTTTTTCATATTCAAAAAAATTATTGCTTATGAATATTGTGGCTCTTGGGAGTTACACTTCAGAACTCCACACAAATGCTTTTAAGAAAGACACCACCACATCCTCCTGTGAAATTCCAGACTATTACATCTATGATAGCAAGGTAAGCAAACAACATTCATCCTAATACTTGATAAATGTTACAAAAAATGGGTGTACACAGGGTTGAACAGTCAATTGGTGTGCAACACTGACACACTAATCAAGCCAATTTCAATCAGAGTCAAAATGGCAGCATCATCCAAAAACCAGCAGGTTGATGACAGGTACTGATGACAGGTGTCATCTCACTGAGGAAAAAGATGGCCATGGTTGTCGGCATTATGTGATTCCCTGCTGTATGGGACAGGACACCCAGGAGGGGATGCTCCACAGGGGGCACCCATCACAATCTTTCCTGATGGCCACTAGAGAATTTTCCTTTCTCTGTCTACCTGTTCTGCAATACGGACGTAGCTGTAGGTCACCAGCTACATGTCCCTGGAATAAGAAAGACTTCGTGCATGTCCGGCTGCCTCAGCTTTGTGTTCTCTAGTTTGTTATACCAGTCATTAAAATACAGTATTTATTCTTCATCTTAGGAGCCATTGTCTGCTTCATATTTTCTGCAGAATGGTCTGAATAAAAAATACTTAGCACTAATTTGTACTAAAAGGTCACACTCAGGTAGGTAAATTCGCATTTCCTCTAGTTCCAAACACGAGCAGAAGTGGCACATGGCTGCAATGAAGCCAGAAGACACAGTAGAAACATGTGCTGCCCTAGTGCTATTAGACTGCACAAGAACAAGCCACTTTATTTTAGTATTTGCATGATCAGAATGATGACGTGGAAGCAAGTTTATTGCTTTTTGTAGAATTTGCTCTCTGGAGTCTTTCAAAATATGGAATTTAGCTCCTTTTTGTGACATTGACCTTTTGGGGTGAGTGTCTTGGTTGATGTTTCCTATGAACCCCAGAAGGTCATCACTGCAATGTTTTTTGGTTTTTGTTCTTTTTTCTTTTTCCTCTAGGTCACTCTCAAACTTATCACCTCCAACTTTAATGTTTAGGCTAAAAAGATAATGGTAACAAAGACAACAGAGTGTGAAGAGTTTGCTCATCTGTTTGTCTCGTTGTTCCTTTTTTAAACCAAGTGGAAGAAGGGTAAGATGAAAGGAAGAAAAATCAGTTATTCTTTCTCTCTTGTGAATGCAGCCATGGGAAACTGTGCTCCACAGGTCGTGAGACTTAAATTACAAAGGCTAGAGGCTGGTTTCAGTCACCTCACATCAGAGCACATGTCTGCACTTTTTAATTTATATTTTCCCCTCAGTTTACAGAAGGCTGCCTGAGATCAACATCGTCTTTTGATCTCCCTGAAAGTCACTTGTCCCTAGGTAGGCACATCACATATATAGAGTTATCTCTGTTCCTCACCCAGCGTTTTAGTCTTTCCGTTGTTTCCAATCCATCTTTTAGAGACACACACAAACATGCTCTTCCTAGCCAACTCAGCAAGCTGTCCTACCTGGAAAGCACAGAATGTGTCTCTGGAATGGCTTTTTAACAAGTTTCACCAGGATGCAAAATTACCTAAAATGACACTGTGGATGGTCAGATGGAGCTGTCCACAACAGGCACCTGGAACTAACATGCAACTGCCTCAAGCTAGGGAAAGCAAATTTGAGAATAAAGCACCTCTTGGAGAGCAATTGCCCATGTGTGTTCCCACTGTGAGAGATTCACATTTGTGAAAAGTAAAATCTTGGCAGGCAACCCCTTGATGTGCAGAAATTTGCAAATCATTTCAATCTAAGCAATTTCCCCATCCTTACCAGAAAGCACTAAGGCTGCAATTGTACCTTGATAATCATAGCTACTGAATTCTAAGCAAAATGAAATTTCAGCAGAGTCAACACTGTTAAATACTAAAATGCTTAAGAGAAATGGCATTTAATTAAAATATCCAGAACTTTTGTAGCTAATGCATCAAACTTTATATACTAGAAACCTAAACCCAGGATTAGTGGAAGTTTTAAACAGGGATTAAACAACATGAAGATCTGGCATTATTCTGATAAACCTGCAAAACACAAGAGTGCTCCTCCATCCAGCCCCTCACCAAAGTGTGAGATTAGAGTTAGTGACACCACATACCCTTCTCTTTCACATCTCTCTTTAGATATCTCACTGGTTAAGAAACAAAAGCTCGCCCAGGAATAAATGTAAAAAGAGGGTTTAAATGTCAATAGTTCCTAAAGGTAAGCTCAGTCATTCAGCACATTTCTAGCACTCACCAGAAACATCTGGTCTTGCAAACAGTGAAAAGTGAATGAGTTGTATCATGGGTTTATCCCAGCATGGTAAAACCTCTGATCTAATCGTCACACTAAGATCAAAATGAGAAAAAAACCCAACAGAGCAGAATAACATAAAATAGAGCATGTTGTGAGAGAGTCTGAAATGGTTTAGTGAGCCAGGATAATTGGTTATTTATTAGGTAAACTTTCCTGGCCTCAGACAGCACACGTTACTCTCAGCCTCTTTCTAGGATTTAGAAAGAAGTAGGGAAAGAGCAGGGTATTAGTTACACAAACTGTTACTTTCATTGCACATGATAGCACACCTTCTTGCAGTCTCAAACACCAGACCAAATCCTAGACACTAACATGAATTTGAGCAATCAAGTCACCTGAAAATTATGAACAAACTGTTGCATGTGACCTGTGTAATCCCATCCCTGCACTTGCATGGCCAGCTGAGGTGGAAATTTACCTATTTTCAAACTAATCCTAAAATATCAACAGAAAGCATGGCTCTCTTGAGTTGTTCACTTTCTCCAAAATGGCATTTAGAGTAGTTTTGGATTAATTTTAGTATTAAGCTTGTCAGATGAGCAACACCACCACAGATTTCAAGTATGAAGGAGTCCAATGGAATGGAAACTGTTTACTCAAACTCTGAATAGAGCTGCAGCTTATTGCATGAGATGATAAGGTTCTGCAGACTTCTATATGTCTCCAAAAGGGGGAAAAAAAATAATATAGTTAAATAATTCTTTTTTCATCTTAGATTTCTGGGGTCTTGAAACCTTTTATTAGAAATGCTTCTCCTACCCACTCTCTATTTCTAATGGTTTTCCCACAAAGTGCTACCTACCGTCTCCTTTTTTTTTTCTTGTAATTTAACTGTTTTCCAAATTTTTGGTCAACAGTAACATTACGGGAGATAAGCAACTAATGATCAAATTTTAACAGATTACAGGTCTTAAGCCTTAGAGACAGGACACAATAGCATGCAGGATGTGATTTTATCTGCGAGACACCCATTTTCTATCATTAAACTACACCATATAAAAGGAAAAAGGAACACTGTAAGCACAGTTATTTCATCAAAATACTCAAGGATTTTAAAGGTGCAAAAAAAAAAAAAATTGCAAAATCATATGCCATAAGACTCTAACCATGCTGGAAAAATAAAACCAAAGTCTTGTAGAATATTGCTTTAGTTAAGGAGTGCTAGTTGTAGGATGTCTGAATGCATACAGGCACCAGCTTCCTAATGATTAGCACAGTTTCATTGACAGGCTCGGCTGTAGAATCACAAAGCAAACATAAATTGCAGCAAATTAGCAGAAGATTTTTTTTCTTTCAAGAAAAAAGTTTAATGGGTGTTTTGCCTGAGGAGCTGATTTCGATGGCTTCTCAGCAGACGAGGCCGTGCTGCCAGGAACCACAGGAGTGTACAGTAAATTTAATAATGGCCCTATGCCACAGCATGGTTTATACAGCTATGCAGCAGATCCCCAGTCAGGCACAGGCTCTGCACATTCAGCACAGGAAACTGAGCATTTCAGAGCCATGAAGGCCTGGGTCTCATTAGGCAGAGCTAGAACTTGTGGCTGTCTACAGAGATAGCTGCCCCTTAAAAATCCATCTTGCTTCCAAAGAATTTAGCACAACTTTATCAATAAACTCTGTCACAGTGGAATTAGCCCATAAACAAAGTCACTGAAAGACGCCTAAAGGAAAAGGAGATTTGGAAATATTTGAGAAAAGATAAAAATGAAGAAAATGTAGTATCAGGAGGAATTTTTACTACATCCAATTGATCACCAGATTCATCTGTCCCAAATTAAACACACAAAACAAAACATCAGGTTCACGTTGCAAATACATGAAGTAAAAAAAAAAAAAAAAAGCCATGCCAGGAATATTGATATCAGAGCATGCCATTTGAGTTACAATTGGCAATAATTGCCAGTCTCCGTTCCGGAACATTTTAATTTACTCATGGCAAACTGACATTCAGATAGGTAGAAAAAATTATTTCCTACTTTTAAAATCAGCAAAGAAATTGCTTCCAGTCTGATCTTTACAACTGACTAACCCCAGCATAAACACAGGGCAAATATCAGCACTGAAAGGAAAAAGGTTTCAGAGGTGATGCTTAATCATGGTAGCCACAACATCATTGCTTGCTTATTTTGCTGTCTGCAGAATTGATACATATGTTCTCATGAATAAATTCATTGATCTCTCTCTCTCAAACATTAATATGAACAGGCATCATGCTACAGAAACATATCCATTTGGGATGCTCTAAAACCTTCTGGGAAAAAGTGCACATAAAAATAGACATTGAAGATGAATAAGTATTTTGTTATTATCACCATTTTCAAGTGTCTCTATCATCGATGAACTCAGACCTCAAACATCATTACATACTTGATGCCTTTCTCAAAGAGGTATGAATTATTGCTGCTAGTTTGGAGTGGACAAAAGTGTTCATTGCCATGTTAATGCTGACATACCCTCTACATGTCCAACACATTTTCCTTGAAAAGTTAACACTCTTCAGTCTGCTGGATAGCAGAAATCATTCTCTGTGTACCACAATAGATGAACAGTTTATTTATTCGAGTCCCACTCACACCCTACAGGAGTGAGTCCCAAACTCACTCTTCCTATGCAGGCAGAAGAGCCACTGTGGGTGGGGAGCAGGAGTGTGCCTGTGAATCCCAGCGATGACCCAGGTCAAGGAAGTCAGAGACAAAAGAAAACTTTAAATCTCCTCTTTGAGTCCGCACTGTCCTTGAATTGCTTTGCTGTCCTGGAGGCAGGGGGCAGAGGGGACATTTTCTGTTCTGACAGTGCTATTGCATTCTATCTTCTTAAGGTAATTACTCTGGCTTTCTTGAGATATAGTGGATTTTGACTTAAGGCCTTTTTATGCTACTCCAAGAGGAAAAAATAATAAAGGTTTTAAAGTGCTTGAAAACAGCCTCAAGTCCAGACATAAATAACTACAGAATTACATCCTAAATGTTTACTAGGCTGAGGGAAGAGATAAATCACATTATATCTAAATGGAATAAATATACTAATAAATAGAAGTTTTGGAGCACAGATGGCAGTAGAAATAAATATCACTGCAAATCTTTTCCTTTTAAAAGCTGATTTAAAGGGAACATAAATGATGACATAATCATATTTAAAGGACAAGTGTAGGTTAAATAATTTACATATATTAAATAGCTGAGCCTTGGCAAAAATAAAAAGAAAAAAGACAGTGTGGACAGGACCATTCATCACCACTAGACATTTTTGTTGCTCTCTGTGGCAGAGTGGTATATGAAGCCTAATTATTTTACGTTACTTTCTTCAAAAGTTAAAACATATATATACAAAACCTAAAGAATTTTATTACCACAGTGAGATTTACATAGGATTTTTTACTAAAAGCACAGGCAATATGCAGTGATTTCTGCAACCACACTGGAGTGGATTACCACAGCTCTCCTTTGTGCCTTGGCAACACACGACCAAAATACAATTACGGGATCGCTGCCACCTGCCAGCTTGAGAAACCAAACCACACGCTCCCACAGAATAATAAAGAATGCTAAGATTAAAAAGCAAATGAAGGTTAAATCCTAAAGGTCTTCAGGGACCTCTGGGCTGTGTGTTACTCCTTTAATCCATTTTACTTGCCCACAAAGACGAAGACTCTTCCCAGTCAAATAAGTCCATCTAATGAAATGTCTGAATTTTCACACAACTGAACATGTGCAATGTGCAACTCATATTAAACCTCACCTTTGGATTTATAGCTTTTTCATCTTGAAGCAGGAAAAAGAAAATAGGCAAATTGTTCCCACTGTCAAAAACCCCAGAAACTCTGCTAATAATTTCACATTAAGAAGACATCTTAATGTGAAAAGAGGGTTACTGTTGTATATATCAGTCTGAGAAAATTCCAAAATGTTGTTATTGGTCCATGATTAAATTCTTGCACTCCCTTTCATTTTCAAAAAAAAAAAAAAAAAGCAATTATATTTTAATAGAATGATGAAAAAAGGATTTATTCAGAATCACTTAACAGTTATATGAAGGAATAATTTTAATTATCTCTGAGAGTGTATTAATCTAGAAGTTTTTGTCTTCATATGAGACCACTTTAATCATTCTGTATGTGTTCACATTTTTACTCCCATAAACTTAGATGTGATTTGAGAATATTCACAGGGGAATAGTGTTTGCCAGTGTACAGGTGCTTCTCAGTAGTCCATATTTTGGTTTAAATAAACCTAAACATGAACAAGGGCTTGTGTACAGATATTCTGTGGAGTTTCTTCCCCACACTTTCTATTATTAAAAATTGGAAGACTTTATGCCCTTAATACTTAAGACCAGTTAGAACTTGGCTTGCAACTACCCAGTATCACCCAGAATTTATCACCTAAGGCTGTACAACTACTTACACCTACAAAAAAGATTATGATTCCCTACAGACTTCCACATTCTTACTCCTTCTTGCTTAAGCTTTCCAGTTTTCAAAGCTGTTTCATGCACAACTCCACCAATATTTACACATCAATAACTTAGTATGGCACAAACTGAGCAATATCAACCTCTGCTCCCAGCATCCCCTCCCCATACTAATTACTTCTGGCATATCAAGTTGAAGACATTGCTCCCCAAGATCTTCGCTTAGGATGCAGAGCTGGCCTAAGAAGTTTATAAGTCTGATATTTGCTCCAAACTTATCCCCCCCACAGCCACCACACTTGTGCTGGGGATGCTGAATTAAATGATGTGACTTAAAAATATCTTTGCCATCCCACTTCCACCAACACCCCCATTTTGGAAGGTACAATGGACCAACAGTTTATAGAAACTGAAAATAAAAGGAATAGAATTCCTACTCTTAGAGAGCTTCTACGCAGGGTTACATTAAAAGGGTGTTAGGGGAATTTAGTGTTTCCACTTATGATGTTCCTGCTCTAAATGTAAAGACCCTTTTGTTTTGACTTTCAAAACTGACATTT
Organism: Corvus kubaryi; assembly: GCF_017639235.1. Taxonomy (NCBI): domain Eukaryota; kingdom Metazoa; phylum Chordata; class Aves; order Passeriformes; family Corvidae; genus Corvus; species Corvus kubaryi. Next base: position 55,850 of record NW_024582048.1, read on the forward strand.
TCCAAAGCACCTAAATTCAACAATATTTTTTTGCAATATGACATTAATCCTGACTTCATTATTGCTAGAAAAACTAGGCTGAGAAACAAGTTGAAGCAATTCCTTAGACAACTTATTTGTGTTCTGACCAAATAGTTCTAAAAAAATTACACAGTGCAGAAATACTCAAATTAAAAGAAATATTTTTTCTACATATCTGAAACTACAATACACTGCACTGTTGTTATAGGTTGACAAATCAGCTTTTCCCTGGTGTCTGGTGTAAAATATCATACACAGGAAAAGGTTAATCTTCAGAGAAAATATCATCTCTTGGCCCTGTGCATTTGTTGGAGTCACACAAGCTTTCTTTGCTGTCATCCCAGCAAAGCTGCTTTAAGTAGTTCAAATTAAATATCGCTAGTAGTACATGTTGGTAGCAAGTAGAGGCAAGAAAGAGAAAAACTTTGGGGTGGAATTTAAAGGGGAAATAGGATTATGTTTGCTCTGTAACATGGCCCCCAAATTATGATTTTAAAAACTGTTCAGGCCTCAGTTGTACAGAAATTCAATTTACTCAGTTCTGAAAGTAACTGAACTTGATCTGACCTGCCACTATCGATCCAGCAAATTTAGAAACATTTTTCATTTATTCCTGGTAGTGCTTTCAATTACAGAGATACTATCATTTTGAATATTTCCCCCTATGAAGACTTCCCCCCAGGTTTTACAAAAGGAAACCTATTAAAATGTTTCCCCATCCTTTTAGCACGAAAGAGACAAGACTGAATACAACAGGAAAGACTGGAGCTCAACACTAAAGCAAAACTTGGCCGAGGAGCCACACTTGCTACTGGATCAGAGGAAAAATTCATGACCACAATCAAACTAAGGCCAAGCTAACATGCTTTGGTGATCCAGAAGGTGGGGGAGTAGGAAGAATTGCAAGTAATTTCATAATTTCTGGGTTTAGTTTCAAGAGCTGGGTTTAATACTCGAAGGAAAGGGAAAATGCCATGACCCTCCACATGACTTTGGATTTCAACATATTAGAATTAAGCCATTCAGATAGTGCTTTGAGACTCAAATTGTAGCTGAATTTCAGTTTGCTGGTAGGAAGCATCTATCCTGTCTAAATATCAAACCATTGACCTGATTAGAAGTTTTCTTAAGATTAACACTCTTTAAAAGGGAGAGAATATCAAACCATCAAAACATACTGTAGTGAGGACTCCCTTATATGGTAAAGCAGACGCTGAGGTTGAGATGACTTGCAAATGGTATCTGTAAATATTAATGCACTTTGACATTGAATATTGCATATCATACATTTTAAGTGTTTTTTAGTGTGTGGATGTTTACAGTGAACTGATGTGCTTCTGAATATGTCTGTTTTCAATTGAAAGTGTGGCTTCATTAAGGAGAGTGAGAACATAAAGCTTAGCATCGTGATCATTCCTCGAGAATTAGCACTAAATTGACATGCATCCTTAATACAACCTTTTAATTGGGTTTGTGGGCACCAAACAGCTTCATGAGCTTTAGCTGTTCTTCACCTTCTTTTCTACAGTTCCAGCTTTCCAGTACCCAGCCTGGGTATTGGCTGCTTTTAATACAGAGTGGTTTTCTCCAGGCTGGGACTTCATCTTGCAGATGCCTTCATTAAGCAACCAGACATGAAAACCTTGTAAGATTCCTTCAATCCTAGGAGCATTTCTTCCACCAGGATTTTTTTTAATATTCTTATTACTGACTCTGTTACCTTCTTTCATAATATCCTAGAATGGTTAATTGGAAAATGGCTATGAAGAATTCCAAACACATCAGTACACAAGATTCATAACCCTCAGTTAAAATGAAATATTGAAGGATCTTAAACATTGCAGGTGACCTTGAGAGAATAAGCACCCTTATATATGTATGGGCTAAGAAAAATACGGATATTTCATTTAGATTAACTGCTGGGCAAGTGAAGTGGCAGGCCCAAAGTGGCCAAAACAGGTGCAATGTCCATTCTGCAGCACGGGAACAAAATCATGAAAGCTGCAAAAATGTCAGTGTAATGCATCCTTCTCTGTGCCTTTAATTTGGACTCTGAAACACCTCAATTTACCTATTTCAGATTCAGGGCATTTTCTTTATTCTGCTTTTAACAGAAAGATTTTCTTTGCCTTAATCTTCTGCAGGATCTGACAAAAATGAACACACAGAAGACTGTGTCAAGAGACCGACAAAATCTCATGTTTCAATAAGCACAGGAATGCCTCATATGTGTGGAGCTACTTTGAATCTAACCCACCTATGCAGCTGTCAAGCCAGAGCACATGCTGAGGAAGAATAGGTTGCCTTAGCAACCCCAGTCCTGTTGTAGAGACTTCAGAAAAACTGAGTAATTTTATCTCTCTGAAGCACCATTGTGCCATTGTGCTTAAATACCTCACACATAAAATAGACATACATTACCAAACTCTCCATACACACTTTGAGCTATTTTCATGCTATGGGTCATAGAAGACTCTGCTTGGGAAAAATTTTCTTCTTCTTTCTTACCATTAGCGACCCTTGCAGCAGTCATCAATTAAAAAGGTAGCACTTGCTTATTGCCTTTTTTTGGGGTTTGTTGGAGATGAATGACTGACACCATTACAGAGTTAAAACTTCTCTTCCAGCTGTGCTGGCTTTAATGATTAATCTAGCTCAGAAAACGACCAGCTACCTAAAATTGATTTTAATATATGATATTGTTGGGCTGTTCAGAGAAATTTGTGAGAGGGAATAATGACTACACTCGGCCAGTATGCTTATTATTGTGAATAGCCTTTGGCTACACAAATTTCAGGTCTGAACTGTACATAATATGCCATTAAATTGTAATAATTGAAAGTTCTAGAAAAAGGAATCTAACGATACCCGACAGAACAATCTTAGCTCCATGAGAATATATTTAATTAACCCTTAATCATTTTCACCTTTATGACACTGGAAACACTTCTAGGATTTGATTTACAAAATTATTATGCCATTAATAAGAGGAAGATATTATTGACATACCAAAATCCAATTTAATTACTCCCTTGATTCCTCCAGAGGCAGAGAGAAGCTTGCAATTTTCTGACACTATGTTCCATTTTTAATATTGTGAAATAAAGAATATCTCTGAGTAGGCCAGAAATGTTGCATAATTGTTTCTATCTGAGCTACAAGCACAACTATACCAACGTATTTTGGCTACCTTGAAAGTTCTTTTTTGTCTTTTTCTATATCAAGTATCCCACTTAATACTTTACTCTTTGCTAGAAATACTCTTACATGAAAGAATTTCTACAGTAACTGCCAAACAACTTGCTATTATTTTCATTTTTTAAAGGTATAGTTTGCAATGTTTGCAAAGAAAATGGAAATTCCTGAACTATTTTAGGAATGCATAACTCATCTAACTGACCACTCCAGGATTTGGATGTAAACACAAAAAAACCTCTTAAACTTGTTTTCTGTCAAGAAAACCATGCCTGTTCACTTTCATAATTAATAGACTGATATATCTTAGCAAAAAAGCTAAAATTTACATGCTTCCAAATTTCCATACTGCAAAATCCGCATAAAAGAGAGGAGAAAAAAGCCTAATAGAGTTGGGACAATAAAAGCTGGAAAAAGTGTTGCCATTTATGCATCAAGCACCATAGTTCTTCCTGAAGCACCATGTGCTGCCATATAACATCACAGGGGCATGACAGTTCAAGGTGAAGTCTATCCTGATTAGGTTTCCAACAAAAACAACAAAAAATAAGTAATCTTTGTTGACAGCCACAGGCAACAGTTTCCTTGCTCTTTTTACAGCTTTTGTAATTCTCCTAAACACCTCAACTTTTCTGCATTTTCAAGATGTGTGTAAAGTCCTACTTCATTTGAATTTTATACAAATAGGCCACTGATATTTGTCATGAGAAATTCCAGATATTCATTGTAGAGCGATATCAGACAAGATAAGCTGAACTAATTGAGATTTCTTCAATTAGTTCATTCCACTGTCTTGCCCTGCATTGTAATTTTGTGTGCAGCTATCTTTATTTCTCATGTGTAAAGTGAGTCTCGGTGGCAAAATAATCATATGAAGTATTTAGACTGGTATGTTATCAGGGACAAATCTTTTTCATTCTCAGCTACTGGAGATGAAAATCAAATGTTTTTTAAAGTACACTTGAGGAATTTCCTATCCCTTTTCTTAATAGCAGGTTATATGTTTATTAGTAGCTAGCAACTAGAAAGTCTTAGCCAGAAATATGTAATATTATTTTGGAAAGTACTGCTGAGAGTGGATATTATGGTTAGTTCAACTTTTGGACACTGGATTAATTAGGCTTCTTTATTTTGTATATATCCTGCTCACAAAAGTAGCATTAAGACTGATCTTGCATTCTAGGTGTCAAAAGGTCCAAAAGATTCATTATCCATAACAGTTAAATGAATTAATAAATGTGAAGGAAATCTATGCAGCAAAATTATTTAAATCCATCCTTTGTATACTAGTGGACTGATAATACAAAGTGAGTATCACCCTTGTTTGCAGTCCAGGAGAAGAAAGACATTATGAAAGGAGAAGGACGACCAAATTCTCAACACCATACAAGAGTTCAGAAAACTGTAAAAAGTCAGTGGCAAATATATGAGAAAATAATAAATACTTCTATTTTTTATACTCTATAAATATAACGTGTGATTTTTTCAAGTGTGCAAAACACATGCAAAACATTAAACAGTGCAAGCCTCAGGATATGCATATCTGCACTTGTGTGCAATACTGAATTACCTGCCTCACATCTGGGCAATTGCATACTCACTAATTACATGTTCCCAAAGCATAAGACCCATTTATGTTAGAATAGACCTTTATTATGTCTCATTTAGTGTGAGAATGTGCCTGGTTTGGTCTGAATTCTGCAGGGAAGGTGACTGGTGTTTATAAAACCACTCATTTGATGCTGAATGCTGACCCAATATTGAGAAGTTTTTTGGTTCAAGTTGTACATCAGTATTACTTAATAAACTCTTCAAACACTACAGTGAAGAGAGAATTCAGTTCCTTCTGAAATTTTTATCATGTCAAATACTCTAATATTCAAATCTCTAATTAACTAATGGATTTTTACAGTGCCTTGTTTCTAATATCTTCAGCAACAGTCCGAAGTATCCGCTTTTCAGTGTGTACAATAAGAAATAATTAGGTCTTGTTTTTCTGGAAACATACATGTTTCAGTCCCCAGTGCAGAAAGGGGATTATGAAAACCAAGACCCACTTGGAATTTAATCTGGCAAGGACCGGTAAAGTCTCAGCTGAAAGGCAGTATCTATGTAATGCAAACAAATGACAAAATAATCAAACATGTTTTATGTGAAGCCATGTTTGTAATACTGACACAGTTCTCCATTTAAATCAGGACTTTCAATTTTTCTTGATAAAGAGTAATAGAAGAACCTTTTAAAAATTGTTTTATACTCACAGTAGTTGAGAATGTTGAGTTCCTAGCCAGGAGAGACTGCATGGTGAAGCACTAACCCTTCAGAACTGGATTTTAGTGGAAGTGCTGACACAGTCTCAGTTATACCACCGTGAGTACAACGCTATTATTCCTTTATGGTAACAGACAGTGTTGAAGCTGCCCTGTAATTTGGCACAGAACACTTCTATACTAATGCAATGTGACAATGTTATTATGTCTGCTATTTTCCATGCCATAATAGCAGTATTTGTTTCCACAAACGTGCCATTACATTCACTAATAGGGCTCTACTTAGAGACTGCCTGAGTAAAAACCAATGCAAACTTATAGAAAGCAGATAGTCTCATATAGATTTGTTTTGCTGTGCCAGAATCATTTTCAACCCTATTCTTATTAAAAAAAAAAAAAAAAGATGAATTCCCTGGGAGGGTAGCTTTCACTACATAACCTGCTGTTAGATATGGTTACTATGTTAATGATGTATTTTCTCAGAGGAGATGCATCCTTTTGTAAGAACAGCCATTAACTGTCGTTTTAGTACAGTATCTTTATGTTTTAGGAAAACCACTACTGGTCTGCTTTACATCAATCAGTGTAACACTTCTGTCTATAACATCTAAAGAGCATTGGTGCCCCGAATCTCTAAGTGTCATATCACATCAAAATAAAAAAAATGATAAAACAGATAGCATCCTGGGGTCAAAATTTCTCCCGCCTTGTTTATCTTCCAGCAGACAGGACACTGCAGCACACTGAAAGTTCCCACCTCTGCCACCACGGAGGCTTCAGGTCTGCAGGCACATCATACTTACTGGAGGGGGCTACTGAGATTTGCAACCAAGCAAAAGTTGTGTGATGGGTGTTTCTGACTACAACTGTAAAACTATAGCCTTACACTTAGTTGGCCTGGGTCTATTTCCATAGTAGTGAATTCCCTAAATTTCTCCTTCTTCCCTAGCAGACACATGGAGGACACTCTTGGACTAGGAAAGAAAACAATCTGCCTCATATGGTGCTTATTTTGAGAGAAATTTAGAAAAAAGAAAAAAAAAAATCTTCATTTTCATTTCCACCTCCAATAATACACTGGACAGGACAGGAGTAATAATTTGCTGTTATCACAAAAATTAAGGAAACATCTTGCACGGTGTATTAATGGAATACATTATAACAATTTCCAAGAAAGGATTCCTTTTATTTTTGTCTCCACACTTTCTGTTTTGGAAATTTAAGACAAAAGCGATACACAGGAACCATTTTCATTGTAAAGCCCAGGAACGATGCATGTCAGATTTTCGTGCTCTGGAGTTACTATGGGAAACACATTGAAAGTATCAGCTCAAATGCAGGGAGGTAATTTATGCACATTTATGCAAATTGCAAATGATACGAAGTTGGGAGGAGTGGTTGATCAACCAGATGTGTGTGCTGCCATTCTGAGGGATGCTGACAAGCTGGAGAAGTGGACTGACAAGAACCTCCTAAAAAAAATGCCAAATCCTGCACCTGGGGAGGAATAAACCCTCACATCAGGACAAGCTGGGGCCTGACCAGCTGGAAAGCAGCTTGACAGAGAGGGATCTGGGCATCCTGACAGTCAACAAGTTGAACATGGGTCAGCAACGTGCTCCTCTGGCAAAGAAAGACCAACAGTGGTGGTTGTTGTCGGTAAAATGTTGCGGAAAGGTTGAGAGATGTGATCCTTCCACTTAACTCAGCACTGCTGAGAAGCACCTGGAGCACTGTCCCCACGTGCTGAGCTCCCCAGTGCAAGAACAACATGACAGTACAGGAATAAGCCTAGCAAAGGACCACAAAGGCCATCAAGGGTTCTCTCCTATGAAGACAGCCTGAGGGAGCAAGGACTGTTCAGCCAGGAGAAGAGACGGTTCAGTGGGGATCCATCAATGTTTTAAAATAATGTAAAGATGACAGATTTTTCTTAGTGGTACCCAGTGACACAACAAGAGACAAACTTGAAATATATGAAACTGAAATATATGAAAAATCATTTAAACTTTAGGAAAATACTTGTACGGTGAGGGTGAATGAGCACTGTCACAGGTTGCCCAGACTGGTTATGGAGCTTTCATCTTTGGAGAGGATGACCCAGACAACTGACTGGTATCTGACTCTGCTCTGAACAGACCCTCTCACCCTGAAACCTTTATCACTGAAATTTCTGCTCAGATATAACCCCTAAGAACTCACGGAACAAACCATAGGCAAGGTGTGATGGGTTAAATCCTGGTTGAGGGTGAAACACCCATGCAGTTTAACACCCACTCTGTCTTCTCTGACTATTCCCTCTGCTATTTCTCACATGTTTTCTTTCCTCCTCCTTCATCTCTCCTGCTTTTTGGCAAGAATGGCACACTTTGTAACTGTGCTTTCATAGAGAAACCACCAGCTTGGCTGAAGGACTCAGCTCTGCCCTGTGATGGGTCTGATGGAGCTGGTCACACCCAGTATGGGACAGTCCTGTCCTCCCCTCGACAAGACCCTGTAAACCAAGTACTTTTAACTGTTTCTCTTATTATCCCTGACTCTTATTTTTAAGTAGTCAATTTCTGGGTTTGAAACAAAAAAATCTGTCTATGAGATTTTGACCTCTTGAGTATTCCATTTTATATAAAACACCAGTAAATTGAGCCAAGGGCCTGCCTGAGTAGCAACACTGGGTTAAATCTGAGCTTCTGTCAACCAGAATTGCTCCACACACAATCTGCAATGGAAACATGCTCAGGAACATGCTACATCCTTCCTGAACGGGCTGCATTTTCCCCAACAAGCAGGTGCTATTCCAGACCTGTTGAGGAGATAATCTTTCCTCACAAGAAGGGAATTCGTCTTATTTCAGTGCTGCAAAGCTCAGTCTGTGGTGTGCAGCCTGTGCCACTTTTCAAAAGCTGTAGTAACATTTCATCATTTCTCTTCCCACTATGCTCTTTGCAAAAGTAGCAGAGAGCAGGCTCGGAGCATGCAGGTGACACTGCCAACATCATTTTTCCTCCTTTCCGCCATATTTATCATTATGAAAATTCTTTCATTAGATGTGCTTTGCAGATTTTTTTCGTGTCTTAACTAATCTAAGGAGCCAAGATAAAGCAGAAACCAAATGTATTATATTTACTGCATTCTATTACAAAACATCCATATCAAGGATAAATTTATATTTCATGCTCGTGATAAATAAAAATACTGTAGAACAAATTTGTCTGGGAATAAAGTCAGTATTTTTAGCACCCATCTACTGAAAGGACTCCTTGACCATCATCAGAAATAGCATACTGTGAAATATTTCAATTGTGTGCAATGTAGTCCATGATGTTACTATATAAATGAGCATTCACAGACTGGTAAATATCTTTCTTAAGTAAGCTCATCAATTTGCCAAATTTATGCATTAGCTGTCACTTGAAGAAATAATTCAAAGAATATTCCGGGTCCACACAGCAATTACTACAAAAACACTTATAAACAGAGCTTTCCTTTGTGAGATGTTATATCTGCAACTTGCTATTCAAAGGTTTTAGTTACTTTTGAAACAACTCAAAAGATAACAAAACAGAAATAACTTAAAAGCAAAACAGAAACATTTTTCTCTTGTAGCAGGTAGGGGGAAGAAACTTTTAAAAATGTATGCTTAGCAATATGACTGATCATGTACCTTGCTGAGAAGTGCAAACTCATACATAAAGTGAGCCGAAACCTTTGCTCAAATCGCTGAAAGTTTTAGATACCACATTTCATTTCTACCATGAGAGCAATTGCAGAGAAGCAGAATGAGTCCTTTCATCCATCCCTAGTTTTCAAATGATGGAACTTTCATGGGAATAAATTATTAGGTTTGCATGCAGTTAATTTCCTAGCCTTGTGATAAACACAATTTGAGCCAAAAGATTTTCAGATTATAAATATTCTGCTGTTTTAGGGTTTCTCCAAGATGGCACACCTTGCTGTAGAGTGGAGAACCAGAACAAGACAGAAAAATCCAAAATGCTTGACTTGAAAGTTATGTAACTCTTTCTATCAACAATCATTCTTTCAGATAAATGCATACAAATAGAAATAAAAATGCTTAACCTTAAGGAAATTCCATCTTCATATGGGTGGAAAAATATGCAACATTTGGATATTACAAATGTGATGAATTAAAACCAAAACTCAGTAGGTCACTTTTATCATTTACCGTGGAATATTATGGCTCTTCCATTATTATTCCACCATCACTTCTGCATAATTCTATTTAGATCAATAAGGTTAGACTGGAATAAAACTACATTGTGAAGCTGGTGAATCAGGACCCTTATTTTTGACACATTTAAGCTTTTCCTGAAAGACCAGATGGTTGCTGTGTGTTATTCAGATGAAATCCAAAAGAACTAAAATACTCAGCGTGCTTTTATTATTGGCATGTTTAGTGTGTCACCTAAAGAAACCCACAAAGGCAGATAATAAGCCTTCTCAACTCTTTCACAGTAATTATAGCCTTTGTCATAGTGCTACATTAAGATAACAAAATGTAAAATGTGCTTTCAATCAGGAAAAAAAAAAATCCATCTGCAATATTTATGCAGGAAAGGGACTACATCATACAGGTAACCATCACTACATTAGACTTGGAATCAAGTGTAACAAAACCAAGTTCTGCTCATGTGTGATACTGCATGTTCAAAATTTATAAAGCATATTCTTTTTTCTTACCACAAGCCTTACAGATTTTCATAGGGTTTACCAGTCCAGTTAAATATCTTATATTAAAACAATATAAAGCTTCAGGCACTTGCTTCAAATGTTTCCTTGAAGGTCTCAGGTGTTCAGAGGGACATTTTTTCATGTACTTACGGTCATTGCATAATGGTCCACTAAAGGAGGTCATGCTACAGTCACAACTGAATCCATCCCACTGCTGTAAGCACACGCCCTGGTTTGCACAGGAATCCTCTTGGCACGTTGTGCTGGGGCCTAATGAGAACACACAAAAAAGGACTTGCACTTCATCTTCCAAAGAAAGGCACTTCTCAGTGGGTCACATCGAGTAGTTGCCAACATCTCAAATCAAATGAGCAAAGAGTTACCAAGTCAAACGCACATAAACTTGCTGGTTTTGGAGCAGCATGTAACATTAAAAGGGGGGTTTTGCTTCAGTTGTAAGATTGCTATGTCAAACACATGAGAATGCACAAAATGGAAGCAGAATTATTCCAGGTACAGTGGGAATGTTAACTTTGTTGTCAGTTATTTGTTAATCTCGTGTCAGACCATTAACTGGCTAACTGTTGTCTAAAAACTTCATTATTTCTTCCTGTAAATACATTTCAAACAGCAAAGCCAGATGCCACAGGAATCAAAACTCTGGGATATGAAAGATTGGGTAATGAAATAGAAAAATGAAACAAGTTTTAAGAACTAATAAAATGAAGCTACGCTATTACAATTATTTTAATCCCACAAATTATTTAAAATGATTTAGGTCTGAAATTCAGGGCAGTTTGGGATTCTTTGGCAGGAATGTTGACAAGAACTGATTCACATGCTTTAGGGATCCCATGCAGGTTCCTTTTTAAAGGGGAAATGCAGAAAATCAGACTACTAATGAACTGGCATGCCAAAATGTGACATACACATGAAAAACAAAGCTACTCTATTTCTAGAGAATCATAACTAGACTACTGAAATATAAAGAAATTTCAAAAAGGAATGATCAAAGCACTAAAGCAATCACTATACAAACATATTCAAGACTGAAAGCCTTTATGCAAGCAATGCTGGAAAATGAAGGTTCATTTAGCCCATTGTTTTAGGGGTGGGAAAGACAAAATAAGCAACAAAATATCACACTTTAGTTCTGAAATGTACAGAGCATTTATTGCAGAAATCCAACTGTGCATTGGGGGTTTCAGTCTTGTTTAATACACACAGGGCTATCTACCTTGCAAATCAGCTTTCATCAATGCAACTTTGTCAGCAAAATAAAAAAGCAAAATATAGTAAATGTTAGTAAGCAATATTGAAATGGCAGCAAACACAGAAAAAAACCAGTCAGAATAAAGTGCATGCTGCTGTTAAAGAGAGAAAGAAATGCCATATAATGCAAACAAATTAATGCTAATAGCCATAAATCTTCAGGCAAGCCAAAATAAGAAAGCAGTCATTTGCCAGTATTTTACTAGAAATATAATGGTTAATTGAGCTGATGACATGTAATGGAGGAAAATTAAAAGTGGGGTTTCTTTTCTTTCTTGGATAGCTATGAATGCATTAACAGAGTAAATGCATGGCTGAATCCTGACTAGCCCTTTGTCATGTTCAGATACACTGAATTTAAGAATAATTAGCACCATCATCCTCTGTGGTCTGTCTTTTTTTCTAGGCCTTTCTCTGTGACTGGTGAATGAAGACTGAAATACAGACCGTGAACCACAGTTTACCATGAGCTCACACACACATTTCACACTAACTCTTGACACTACAAGGAAAAATTTGGTTCTGGGATTATAAAATTGTCCCAGATTGGTTTGGAGGAGACACATCAATATCCATTTGAAACTCCCACTGCCAGTCAGTGATGACAGGGCAAAGCTGGTCCAAAGATTATATAAATAAATTAAAAATCATGCCCTAGAGAGAAATCCTCGTAACCCTTCTTTTCCATTAGACCTTCTTTAAATATCTGTGTGGGATTTTATTTTGATTTGCCAGTACTTTAAAAAAATCCATATCAATATGATTTAAATCAGCTCAATGGCCTCTTCCTTTAAATGAGGCACAGCTCAGTCTCTGAACCAGGGCTTGGAACAGTCACCAAAGTGACTGAGAGCGAGGGCAGGGTGCATCCCTGTCTTGGCAAAATTATTAACTCCTCTATTTTCTCCTGTTAGAATAATAATAATAATAATAATAATAGTAACAATAAGGCTACCACCACCTATAACTGACTGCAGCAGGCAGACATTAGACAGTGATTTCCTTTTCTTTGGAGTTCTGAGCCCAGAAGTTTAAACATTTGGGCATTACATCACCCTTTCTTGAGCAGAGGATTATAATGACAGAATCCCATAGCTGACAAGACACATTTTTTCTCACCAGATTCTGCTACTCGGAAACTTTACAAAGCTGAAGTGAAAATATCTGTAGGTGTTTAAATGTTATATATTCATGGATTTATTTACACTTTAGTTATGCAATGTTGAATTTCCTCATCTTTGCAAAAGTAGAGCAAAAGTCACAAGGACTTGAAAGTACATAAACTGCAGGACCCTGTAGGCACATTAGGAAGTGCATGTGAAAACACATATTTAGAAAAAAACCACAGATACAATCTTGCTAAAGTGAGGTATTTTTTTTTGTATCAATTTGATTCTTAGCACTTCTGGCTTATCTATATTAGTCATTTTTCTAAAATTGCTATCAAGACTAGCTTGCATATAAGCATTTCTTTTAGCAAAAGTAGGATTTTTTTTTTCCCCAAAGAACAGAAGACTGTTTAATGGTGGTAAATACTATGATATTTACCATAAAAATTTCATCTTTTCACATATATATGTATTTATATATTGCAGAACTAAGGTATTTAGTAAAAATATTGTAATACACCCTTCTTTAGCACTTTTTCTTTTTTTAGATTCAATTTTTAAAATACTCTAATTTATTCAGTCTTCACTGCAGACTTTTTAATTGACTGGATTTCTGATCTCCTTTACATTTGTCTTATGTGAGGGTTTACATGCAATATGTATCACAAAAAGCATCATAAACTGACCCATAGATGTTTTACAATGTATTATAAAAAACAAATTTCTTATCTTACCACTGAGAATCCTCATGTATGTTAATACTGTGAAATTTTTCATAGAGTTCATATAACACTCAAATTACATTTTATATGCACATGTACACACAGTGCATTTTTCTTTTAACTATATAAAGACTATGTTTGTATCATACTTTATTTTAAGTGGGAAAAGGAAGTACAATTGAATTGACTAGAGGAAAACAGCCTTGACACAACCTGGCTTTGGGGTTTGCCATTAACAATTCAAAGAGCTGGTTAGCATATTTATCTTTCTAGCTGTTAGTTTCTGTCTGTTCTAGTCATTGAAAATTTGTCAACAAGGTGGATTCAGCTGAGTGTAAATTATGTTTCATGTTCAATGATAGAGAAATCTCTCTGCCTGTGGTTGAAGCTTCAAAATGCAAACCTTCCAACATGCCACAGCAATCCCATGGGTGGGCTTGCCAAAAATGTTTCATGCACTCCTGGGCAGTCAAATTATTGAGAAATATAAATATTTTAAGTGCAAAATCTAACAGATAAAAATAATTAGCAGTATATTATGGCTTCAGACTTTGACAGAAGAGAGAAAAGGGCTTTTTTTGGTTTTTTTTTTAATATATACCTGAAAGTTGGGGAATTCAATCCCATAAATCTGAAAAACAACAAATCCAAGAATCCAAGTGCCTCACTTCTCAGGACAGATTTTCCAACAACCTGATGTCTTAGCACATGTACCAGCTGTCTTTGGGGTTGAGAGTGGTGGTGACTAACACTTCTGAAATTACTTCTGCTGCTGTGTCCTGAGCTCTTTGGACATGATGTCTCAGGGGAATTCCAGGGCTCACACATCCCATTGCAGGGTGAGATTGATGCAGAGCTTTCAGCTCTCTAAGGATGGAGACAGTCCTGGCTGGACACAGCAGCAGAGGTGGGAGCAGCTTGAGGCATGCAAGGGTTTTCTAGGAGGCACCTAAATTCACAAGTGACCAAAATCATATTTTAGGTGGAAGAACACTTTTTTGGACATCTGATTCATGGTCTGCAAACAAAAGACTGACAGATGGGTCAGACATGAGGACTGGAAGTAAACAAGTGAGATGGAAGAGATAACTTGCAAGGTTATGCAGAAAGGTTGGAAGGGGATATTTCATTCCGTGCTGTCAGATTTCCTTCTGAGGGCAGAAGATTTTTGAGGAGGCAGTTCTCTGGGAGCCAGGCAGCACACCTGGTTTGACCAATTTGTTGTGTCAGGTGATTTTGGTGTTGGAAAAAAACTCTCTACCAAAAAGGACAATAGTTGTATGGACTTTATTAAATTGTTGGTAGCTTTATTAAATTCATTGATAGCTGAGTTGTGCCAGTGGTTTAAAAGATGGACTCACACACCAGGCCTGTGGCAATATTTCTTTGAAGTACATGAAATTCATTTAGGAAATGACATAATTTCAAAAGAAGCTATGAAATGCATAATGGAATTAAGGTATACTTTGACTCTCTGACGGGATGGTGCAGGGATGGAATTGCTAAAACCACTCAGGAAGCAGAATCTAATTTTCTAAACTCAGTGGCAAACTAATTTACACATATTTTTGCACTCCTGAAAGAAATATGTAAAATTCCCATCTTATATTTTTCTGCAGCTTTAGTGCCTGTTTCTATGTGCTAACAATAGAACATACATTGCTAACTAAGAGTAGCAGGTAAAGAACAAAAAAGCTCCACCTCTCCAAATGTACTGTAGGCACAACAAAAGAGGAGACAGAATTTATCCATCACGAAGCTTTATCTTGTGAAACTTGAGGAACCCCCCAGCTCTCCTTTGATTTTTACAATGTCAATTTGCATACTTAACAAAATTGATATCAAAATCATTAAGATTCCAACTTGGAATTGATTTTATAATGTCATTTACACATTTTTCTGTCCAGAGAAGAATGGCACTTGAGAGAAGGGAGAACAAATAAAATTGAACATAAACACAAAATCCAGAATTATGTGAATAAATTAGATTTTCAGGGACAGAAAATGTATTCAAATTATTCCATAAACCATAGTAAAAATAACGTGGGATCAAATGACAGCTGGAAAAATAGCTAGAGATTGACACCCCTGAATTAGAAATACACCTCTTCTAATTCTGTCCTCACTTAAATTTCATGGTATTCCAGAGGAGTCAATAAAGACATAAAATTGTAAGATAAAACATATTTGTCTGTTACTGATTTCAGACAGAAATGCTCATGTCAATACTAATCTCAGGGACAAGCAAAAATATTGGTATTAAAAAGTTTCATAAATTAGCCTTGAGTTAAGCAACTCAAAATGTCTGCTTTGAGATTGGAATTACTTAGCTAAAGTCTCAGCATTAACTAATGCCTAAGTGCTATGAAGATATAAAGAACTTAATTGAAGCTAATTGTAACTGTTGTTATCATTAATTAAAATACATCAGAAGTAAACAAAATACATGCAAAAAAATCTTGCCACTGGAGAAGTAAGGAACCTACATTGAACATTCTGAAGTTAACTCATGTTCTCAGATCAATCTCTGTGCTTTAGGGCAGACACATGCTTATCTCCATAATACTAAAAAAATGCAGCCTTTATGTAAGAAAGGGCCAAGCAAGATCAATTAGAAGCAGGTAAAATATAGTCTCTTGATGTATGGAGTGTAAATACCAACAAAATATTGCAGGATTCGCACAGTACTTTCAATATGAGAGATATATATAATCAGCATATTTAATACCTTCACATCCTCTTTCTATTTGCCCATTGCAGAAGAGAGCATCTGAGATGAGATCAGGGAGCCGTCCGTTCAAGTCAACTGATGCAAGGCAGCCTTGGAATCCCTCCTTTGCATGCACCAGTTTGGGCAAGGATTTGAACATTTCTTTGGCCACTCCTCCAATATACAAATCACCTGTTGAGGAGAAATAGATATTAGATACAAAAAAGGACCAAAAAACAACCTTTGAACCACTTGATCTTCTGGCCTTTTTGTGCGGAATGACACATATGTCCTAAACAAACATTCTTCAAAATAAATGTAGAAGAAAACACTGATAACGTGTATGATTCTATGGCATTGCAGGACTGTATTTTTTTAGCTGCAAATGTAGACTTCAAATTTGTATGACTGATTACTCAGAAGTACCTGGGCATGTTTTTCATGTGCCACCTTGTGTTCAGGAAACATGCATCTGTTTCAGAGAGGAGGGTTAAATCACAGAATCCCCATCTAGAAACCCATCTAGAGCTTATGCAATTGTTCACATACTCAGGGAGCCTGACCACAGGCCACACCAGTGATGGACCCAGCACAGTGAGATAAAAGGCAATAAGTGAAGCAACAAGGTCCACCCGAAGTCCATGAATCCAGAATCATCCATTCAGAAGTACATCAAAAAAATAAAAGATTTAAGGACACATGAAAGGAGAAACTTAGGGATGCCATTGTTAAACAGCAAAAAGACCATCCCCACTAAACTCACACTCTGTGCCAGTCGTGGGAACAAGGGGTCTTAGATGCCTTTAAAATGGCAGTATGAACACTGATCAAACAGAATTTTATTGCCAAAAGTAATTCTAATAATTCAGCTTGCTCTGATGGACCTCAGGTGACTTACTCAGGACTGAAAACCAGTGCTTTTCTCCCTTCAAGCAATTCTTACCTCTGAGACTTGCTTTGAAAGGACATAACTATAACTTTCCCCTTCAACACCAGTGGGAGTATGCTTTTTTTGTTTTAAAACAATTCAGGCTCTACCTTTCTTTCATGTGTTGGGTGTGTCTGGTGGACAGAACAGTCATCTTTTCAAACCAACATAACCATAACGACTTCCCTAAGTGTGCCTTAAGTGTCAGGCTGCAAGTTTAACCAGGTACTTTCCATACCTGCTGCTGAGGACATGCTGCAGAAAAGAACCTGACTGCTACTTGGCCAGAGAAGGGAAGCAGGCACAGCACAGTTTCTACCTGGGCATTAAATCCTCATCAATGACAGAATTTTTTGCTAGTACAAATGTTTGGCAGGTTATCTGAATATACATTCTAATCTACATTGTGCTTTCCAGTAGAAAACTACAGTCTGGCTGATTTTGGAGCCTAGGCCACAGGACCAGGTGCTCTAGTACCAAAGAGTGTTTCTGCATCACCTCAAATGCAAAATTGTTAATTCTGTGTTTGCTGAGCTTTGTAGGAAGGTTTTACAGTGACAGAACTCAGAATGTACTATTGCCGCTACCCCTAATTCCAATCTCCCTCTTATTGATGTAAATCACCTTTTACTTGTTCTCCTGGCATACTTCTTGTTTGAAAGGGACCAAAATTTAGTGCTGGTTGTAATGGTTTACAGTTTGCCTGCAAGGAAATAGCCTGAAACTAATAAAAGTCTATCAGAATGAGAAAAATCTTTAGTCACTACATACCAGCCCTAAAATTCAACTGCATTTGAATTAGTGAAATAGAGACAAAAAGCTTATGAACATGCATATTATTAAATTTATAAGCAAACCAAGCAAGTCTTAGCAACCTTTGTAGCATCATAGATTAAGAAACCTCAAGCTTTATCCATTTCATGTAGACGATTTGGAAAATAAGATCTTGCCTTCCTCTAGAGTTCTGAGGTACAGTGTAAATCTCACAAGCACAAGATTAAACATAACAGATTAAAATATGGTGATCCATCTGTTTCCACAAATGGGATCTAATTCATTCACAGCAGAAAGATTCCTGCATTTTTCAATCTGCTGAACTGAAAACAATGTTAAAACACTTGTGTCATGATGCATGTTCTTCATCTTTTTCTCAGACAGAACACCTAGAAAGCAAAATCTTTCCAGGTTTCCTGAAGTTCTGTGCCTTCAGTCACTGTCAGCTCAGAATAGAGAGATAATTCATCTCAACTGATCCCAACAGACTTAAAAGAGGGAAACCATTCCAGAGAATAGTATTAAGAAAATAATTTCTATGATAAAAAAATTAAACTTGATCTATTGCACATGACATGTGCAATGTCTTTTTAAAAATATACTCTCCAAGTAACCTTTTTTATTCTGTGATTAGTTAGACCTTTAAAACCACAACCTTTCAGATTGATCCCCTGCTAATTCCTGCTACCCATCTCTCAAACCTATTGAGATTGCTATGCACAGCCATACAGCAGGTGCCAGTTATGATGGATGGCTAGCAGAAGTCCAGGTCAGTGTGCCAACATAGAAGCTGGAATTCAGAACATTTGCTCCTGAAAATATACACTGGAATATTGCCAGTTAGGTATCATATGCAGTGAAGTACAATATATTGAATCTAAATAAGCTGTATCCCTACAGTTTACTTACAGTACCTTTGTGTGTCTCTAATTATCAACAGAGTGTTGATAATTAGATGGATCATTTTATACCACTAAAGATACAATTTTTACAAAAACATGTTCTGGGTAATATTTCAGTTTTGTTGGTGTTCAAAGTAACTTTGAGTTCTGCTTTTGTACTAGCAAGTACACTACACAGATACATATCTCAGGTATTGAGCAGCCAAACTGACTATTAGACTGCACCTTTTATAAATTATATAAAAAATATTTTTATGACTATGAGCTAAATCTTCCCAGATTTAATATCAAATGTTTAATACCATATGTGGCTCAAGTTTGCTGCTGCTGCTGGCATAAAAAATGCTTTCTCTCAGACACAAATTTTGCTAGGGGATAAGCTCTGGAATCAAAATTCAGATTTTTATTTTTGTTTGCAAGTTAGTTAATTATTTTCACTTGGTAATTTTTCTTATCTGCCATCACAAAATTTCTGCATTGTACCTTTAATTAATCATATGCCATTTTCATGTTCATCTCAATGAAGAAGTAGTTTCCTACAAAACTCAATCCATTAGACTTTCAGACAAGATAGGATTGCAGAAAATATTGTTAATTAAAATATTTTATATTGAACATGCAACGGCAGAGATTCAGAAAAGAAAAAGATTGTCCCTGCTCCTGCTAAATGAGATCAGGGGAATCAACACAGTACAATACAAATTCCCAGGTTTTCTCTTTCTCACTTCTTATGTAAGTACAGCTTCACTACTGGAAATTTTACTCCAGAACAAATCCCTTGTTGTGTATCTGGCTACCTACAGGTGTGAATTACATGCAAGTTATTTCATGAAGTAAGGTACCACAGTTCATCAGATCAATATTACAAGATTATGACACTGTGTAAACTGGCTGCAGCCTAAATGCAACACTAATGCTACACTGCTACCCACAGAAAATGTGTAACCACAGTTTCTGGAAGTAAAGTTCAGCTGTTGCCTTTCTTGCACATATTCTCTTCTAAAGTTCAGTTTGATTTTTTAAATGTATTCCTGAAAAAGTCTCATTTTTCTCATGGGAATCCTGATTTTCTTTAATTTATGAAGAAAAATAGCCAATTTACATAAAATATGTGTCACCTCTCATAGGCAAAGTTGCAGGTAGTAAAGAAATGGGTGAGGTAATACAGTGAACCAAGATTTCCTTCTGATCACTGGAGAAGCTTCAAATAAAGCAGTTATTTAAAAGCAGATCTCACAACTCTCTTCTTTCTTGTATTAGGAGTCAGTGCACAGATTTATCTCCTTTTTGTTGGAGTGGGAGGATTGTTTCCTCTCTTTGTTTTTCTGAGGCCAAAAAAACCAAATGTGCTGCAGGCATGTTCTCACTGGCACGTTCATGGCAGGCCAGAGGAATCAGCTGGAAGGCAGCACTTTCAGAGCTAGACCTGCTCATGGCAATGATGGTACTGCTCAGTTATGCCATAAGCACTGATAAAGAGAAGATTTTAGTGGGTTTAACTTGCATCTTTTATAGGTACTGCAGATCCTTGTTTATTCCAAGAGGATCTTTCCTATTTACACCTATTTATCTCTTTTCTGACTTAGAGCTGATCTGTGCTTTAACAACAAGTAAATTTAACACAGAAACAAATTGCTAGCTAATAAATTAACCCCAGTTCTCAATGTATTCATTATTGGTATCACACTATGCAAAAGCACACAGAACACCACACAACAGTGAGTCACACACAACTGTTGGTAAAACAAATGCCAAGTCCTCCTGTAATAGCTCATCTTTTTTTATCCCAAGCCTCTGCATTCCTTCAAAATAAGAACTTTGCAAATGCTAAACCAAAGAAATGTAAAACAAAGATTGAAAATGCTGTTCTATTTTCTGAATAACTAAAAGAAGTTATTAAGAGCTATTATCTGGCACTATTGCTGACAGGTCACTTCATAGACTTTTCTCCTTTCCTGAGAATTCTTACATGATACATGCTGGTGGGCAAAAACTATTAGCTTCATGTAACAGCTACCATTGTCTTCAAACATAAGTAGAGAAAGAATTGTTTTCCATGTGTTTATAATGGCAACAACATAAGAATACTGCTCAGGTGTGACTGGTGCACCTGGACCCCTTAACCAGGCCAGCAGTAGTTTGGTACAGGAGATTGGTGACATCAGGGAGCAAGTAGTTTAGCCAAGATGTAGTTAGACTTCTTTACTCTCCTAGACCTGTGTGCTTTGTGTACTTATCTGGTGTTCATTTCTTGAACACCTTTGTTGACAAGAAATGAAAACCATTCATTCAAATATTGTTCCGTGTAAAAAAAAATAAGGAGGAATTAAAACAGTGGAGGGAATTGTGGCTTGACTTTTTTGTAACCCATAAAGACAACATCCCATTTTTATATAGCTGACCAAAAGCATCTTCAAATCCATCATTCTCTCCAAAAGCAGACATTCTCTCCCCCAATCTCTTGTTGTGCTGCTGGTTTTAAATATACTGTCAGCTATTCTCTTAATTTCCCTTTCACTTTGGAAGAAGTTGCTCTGTCATGTTTCTAATGTCACATTGCACTAAATCACCATCGTGGCTAGGAATGAGAGTTCTTCGTGGTGTACTAGAGTGGTGTTACTCCCCAGGAAAGAGATGGATAGCCCTGGCATGCCATGGTGGATTCTGAAAACACAGCAGGCATCTCCACAATTCCTTTATAAGACACATGAAAATACAAAGGAACATCTGGCTGCGGTGAAGCCAAGGTGTCAGGCATACTTTTCTCCAAATATGCTATTTCAAAATGATCAAGCATACAACAGCTTCTTCCCTCAGGCAGGCAAAGAGGATGGAGGACTGTAAAGGCTGAGAAATGCCATAGGGAAAGTCTAATCTCAAAAGAAAAAAGTGCTCACTTTATTCCAGTCCCTCCTAAAACAGACGAGCTGCTGTTACCAGATCAATAGAAATCGCTTTGTAGTATATTAATAATTGCACTACAAAGTACATGGGGAACTCATCCTAGGACAACCCACACAATCCCAGCTCACAGTATTTTTGACACAACTGAATTGTGAAAATAAATTACTCTGCACAAGCTGAATATGCACGGACTAAAAGAACAGACACCATCCTGGTCTTCAAATCTCGAAGGGCTGTTGTCTCAAATGAAAATGTCAGGCAGGCATTCAGATGTCTTTGACATTCACTGAAATATGGGAACCTACCTGGCCTTGATGACCTTCCCACCTCCCCAGTGTACAAGAGCACCCACCTTTTGCACATTTACTTTGTGCAATAGGTGGAGCACAGCGGACACTTTTCTTTCAAATGGGGGATTTCAGCACACGATTTAGAAAAGGAACTGGGCCTGAATAGTGGATGAGTGCTCATTCTAGAGTGTCTCCTCACCTTCATCAATCCTGAGTAAACACTTGCTCTTTGTTCCATATCAATAAAATGTTTGGTCCTTTTAAAAATGTTGATGAGATATAATTGCTCTTTTTTCATAAACCAAGAAGCCCGCTGTGATCATAGCCCATTAATAAACTGAAGAACAGTTGACAAAGGCTTAAATGATGCATCCACAGAGCTTCTGCAGCACATACGCTCCAGCATATGGCTTTTCAAACCCCCTTTGCAGCAGAGAATATGCACTTTGCTGTGCATTCACAGGCCTGCTTGATGCTAGAGCAAAGCATGACTGAATTTTGTCTACCACTTCCAAGGGCACTTGAGGGAGGACATGAAAATGTAAACTTAGTGTTTTATGTCCACTTACTTCAAAGAGTCCATTCTGTAGCTTCAGTATTGATTTGTGGTTGATGTCTTTTGGTTTTGATGTGATTTTTTTTTTTTTTAAGAAAAATAGTCTTTTCAAATATTTGTCCTGTTGGAGTGATTAATTCTATCACTTTTAGACCCTCTCTCACCTAAGGAGGGAAAGGGTGGCTAGTTTACTTGTCCAGGCTCTGCTGAGTTATCTGTCCTTTCAAATACTTCAGGCAAGAGGCTGTTTTATGATGTGACAGGTGGTGGCTTTCATCTTTCACATTCCCTATACTGATAACCAAGCAAGGCAAAATGTTTACAGGCAAATAAAAAGAAAAAAAAAAAAAAAGAAAAGAGGAATTTCTAGGTTAGCAAGTCACTCTTTTAGGAAGGAATGTAGAAACTGATCTTTTCACCCCAATTCTACACTGCTTTCAGTATCTTGCTTGAATACACCATTAAATGTATTAAAAAAAAAAAAAGAAAGAAATCACCAGCACTGAAATGCTGACATTGTGGATTTTCTTCAGGCACCCTTATTGGCACATAGTACATATTGTAGTTATTTGTCAAGAGAATTGAACTTTGAAGATATTTCTTCCCCTGACTGATACTTGACTTTTTACAATTTCATTGTAGCACTGCCCCGTAGTCCACACTGACAGAAAAAAAAAAAATGCAAGGAGAATTAAGAGGTATAAGAAAGAATTTACAGTTGATGGGTGGGCCAGGAACAGCATCTTACAGTTTTCACTTGCCACCGATTTCCACAGCAGTCCAGAGTGGAGATAGAGCTGCTGCTTCACCTTTCCCCAATCTCCTGGTTCCATCACACTACTCAGAACTGCACTGAAGGCTTTTCATACTCATGCAAATATTCTTCTGCCTAGAAACTTTTTCTTAGGGCTCTGCTAGATGTGCTGTCCACTTTTGCATGCATTTCTTGGTGCTCAGATTTCATTCTTACTACAATTTCTGTCTCACTTTAGTACTCCTCAAGGATCACACAAATGCGCCTATGTTACACAAGCAAGTAAAGGTGGTGTTTAAGAGACAGCAGCAACACAACAACGTCCTTGGGAGAGAAGTTCTGAATAGACAAAAGGAGATACTCAAGAAGTGCGTGCTCACATCTGAAGATTTCTCCAGGTTAAAATCCACCATTTCCCCAGAAATTCTGTTCTCAAGAAATGTTTTTTCCCCAAACAAGAAACAGTTACACAAAAACATTTATCATTTTCCTGACAATAAAAATCCTCAGATTCCCCACCGCTTTATTCCTCTCTGCTTGTTTTTACCCCCACTAAAGACTAGATGGAGAGCACTGGCATTGAAAAAGATTAAACAGATGTAAAACCAAAGCAGTCTGCTTGTGCAATGGACTGTGAGGAAAATTGGTGATGCATGTTAAATGGTAAATAATAAAATCTAATTGCCATATAAATGTGCGTGGCAATCCATCTCCCACATAATCAATGCTAGGCCAATTACTCTGTGTGAGGGGAATGGCTGTGGTGGAGAGGTGAGGCATTCAAGCACATCAAATGTCCTTCATTTCTTGCCTGTTCTGGCCACTTTTGGAGATTGTATACACCTGAAAAATGGACAAAATCTAAAAAAGCTAGCATTTGCATGGCATAGAATAGTCAGATCTCCCTTCCTCCTGCTATAATGTTTTCACTCTCTGCTTTTAACAGCCAACACATGCTCTTAGCAGAGCCTGCTTTCAAAATAGTGAGGAATTCCTCTTTCCAACAGACACACTAGACCTCAGAGATCATCTACAAAACTCTTCCTTTGGGAAATGGTTCAGGCACAATTCTCCACATAAAGCTACCAAACAGCTGAGATGTTAAACGTTCTCCTTTTGAATGGAGGCTTGCAGAGAGTAACTTTTTTATACGCTATTACTTTTAATCAAGACAATCACATTCAGACTCTGAGGACATTCCATGAAGCTGCCTTTT
>NW_024582049.1:0-80165 GCF_017639235.1 Corvus kubaryi
CCTCCTCCGCCGTCTCCTCGTCCTCCCCCCGAGCGCCGCCGCAGCCCCGGCCCGCGGGGTCCCGCAGCCCGCTGCTGACCTCTGCGGGGCGGCGCGCCCCCGACCGCGCAGGGACCGAGCGGCACCCGAACCCACCGTGTCCGCCTCGCAAGGAAGCCGGTGACCTGTAGATAGCGATAGGCACTGAATGATGTTTGCTGCTGCCGTGGAAATGGTGAATGTGGTGAGCGCCCAAACTGGAGGCGCCCCACGCCACCCCAAGGAGGCCGCTGAGAGTGAGCGGGACTATCCAGAGCAGGGCCAAGCCGCCGCCGGTGCTGCTGCTGCCGCTGCTGGCGGGTCCCGGCTCCGGGCTGCCCCTAAGGAGCCCCCCCATTCTCCGGTGCGCGACGAGCCGGCCCGCGGCGTCCTCGGGAGGAGCAGCAGCCACAGCAACGGAGGCAAACTTTGGGCAGAGGCGCTCGCACACTCGCACACGGCGCTGGCTGCAGCTCACGGCACCAGGCGAGCCATCTCTTCCCTTTGGGAAAGCCTATGAGGATCCTTTTTTCCAGGTCTTCTTCTACCCAAAACAATCCGAGACATAGTCAGAGAATCCAGGCAGTTCAGAGCCTTCGCAAAGAGGTGGAAGTGGGGAAAAGCCCAGCGCCCAAACAATCGTTAGTTTCAGCTTTCCCGGGGCTGGTGCTCATTAACAATACTCCACAGTTGCAAGGGCTACGAGAATGCCAAGCATTCCCACATCCTCAGTAATCCAGAGTGTAGCCAATCATGCCACATTTCTGCTAAGGAAGAAAAAAGGGGATGCCACTCCATCAGCCAGCGCTGGGAAAGCAGAGAAAAATCAAACTGCTGCTCTTCCCTCCATTCATCTCCAAACTGGTGAGCCCTCACCGAGCGAGCTCTCTCCCGGCGCGCACACACTCACACTCGCGAACACACACTCACACACTCGCACACGCGCCAGACAATAATCGGGCTGCTCCGGCAATCTCAATAGTCTGGCTATTGACAGTAATACCCGAGGATGTTTTCAGGGAGAATAGTGCACCCTTATGAAAGAAGCTGGGAAAAAAAAAATAAAAATAAAAATAAGCACGCTTGCGAGGAGCAGGGCTATGCAAATCTGCAGTCTCCGAACAGCAAATCGCTGAGGCTTGGATGCAATGCAGAGGACGAGCCTATGTTAAAGAGGGAGGCTGAGTTCAGCTCCCACACAGTCGCGCTGCCTCTCCTCAGCCTTTCGGGAGCCGCGCACTGCCAGAACGCGGCTCGGGCGGTGTGGAGGGGACACACACACACACACTCACACACACGCCTCTCCTCCCCACCCGCGCCACGGAGTCAGCAACACGGCGGGAGCACTTCCCCTCCTCCGATAGTTCTGAGGTACCAGTGTCTTGAAAACCCACTTTCATCTTAAAAAGAACGATTTCGGGGTCTTTTAATTAGCCTAAACTTCTCCCGTCAGATGTTTCCCTCCGTCTATTCGGGCACCGGCTGTGATTATCCGATAATTATACACACGGCGCCGAACAAAGAGTTACCGGGATTTTCTCCGGCACTACTCAACTACCGCACCTCGGCCGCCCACCGCAGCCGCGGACGCAAACTGGGCTGAAATAAAGCCTTTCTGAGCCGAGCCCCCCCCGTTCCCCCGCAGCTGCAGGGCGGCGCCGGCAGCTCCCGCACGGCCACCGGGGTGCGGGGCCGCTCGCCCTACGCCTACCCCCAAAACAGGGGGGAAGGCTACCCTACACCACCACCACCCCCGCACACACACAGAGCCGAGGGTGCCGTGGGAGCCGCTGTCACATTTAAAAGCCAAGGGTCGGTATTCTAAGGGCCAGCCTATCACCCCGCGGCGGGTCCTGCGCCCCCCGGAGCCGGGCGCGGAGGCGCAGCCCCTGCAGTACCGCACCTGGGCACAGCAGGGTGTGCGAACCGCACACTCCCGGCCCTCCTCTCCCTGCCTCCCTCCCTCCCCCGCTCCCAGCCTGCCGTAGATCTTGTGCCATGCCTTCAGCAGCATGAGATCATGGGTGCGGGGTGCGGATGCGTGAAAGCGAGAGGGCGAGCGGTGGGCGTGAGAATGGGGTTTTTTTATACATTTCGCGTTAATTTAAACGAAAACCGCTGCAATTTGCCGAGGCGCTAATTCCCGCGGGTGCGAAGGGAAGTCGCAACCTTTGCTCAGCTGCGTAGGTTGAGGAACGAGAAAGGCGTTTCGCCCCGGCTCCGCTCAGCCCAGGGCGGATCGCTCCCCCCGGCGACCGAAACGCCCTTCACCGCGGGGTCGTGCCGGGGCCTCACACAGCGACGAAAGGACCCCGAACTCCCGAAGCAGCTGCGAGCAAGCGGCAACTCCTGCCCTGACCCGTGGGCGGTGCTGGTCACACCCCTGCCCACCTGGACGCGTCGCATCCCGCACCCGAAGTTTTGCCAAGACGCCGAGGTAAATTACAACAAAGCCTTAATGCAGTGAGGCGAGCAGCAGTCCCAGAGCCCGAGCTCTTTCTGCGCTCCGTGGAAGGGCAGACACGCACCCCGAAGGAAGCCCGCATCCGCCCTGGCCCGGGGCAGCGCCCCTGCGGGGCAGGAGTCACCCTCTAACACCCCCGGCTCTCCAGAGAGAAAGGCAGCTTAGGTGGAAGTCAGTGACTTTTCCAACCTGTCTCCAAAAGCCTGCTTGTGAAAGAAGGAACACCAATTTTCCAAACTATCAGCTTTCAACTGTCATGCACTGTCACCTCCTAAAAAGAATAAAAGACAAGAAATTCTCTAAGTTTCAGAGTTAGGGAAAGAAGGAAAAAAATGAATGAAGCCTTAAAGAAATGTCAGCCTGGATTCGACAGCTCTCATAAAATTAAACCTCCTGATATATGTTTCCTGTTCATGCAAGTAATATGTGTTAGAAATTTCATCCATAAATACCACTAGGTTTTCTATCAATCTGACTTGGGAAACAAAATATTTCAGTCACTGGAACCAGTTTTTCATTAAACTGTTCACATGTTGCTGCTGTTTTAGAAACAGGCAGTAGTTAACTTGACTGTTCTTAATGATTCTAGACATCCTACAGACGAGGAACTTAAAATTGTTATCACTCCTCTGAAATAGGAAGCTGGTATTGCCAATCATGTAATGATACAGTTGGCAACGCAGTTGTTCAGATAAAATTTCAGTTGGCAAATCCTGTCTAGACTGACTTTGCTCGGCTGTGCTGTTTCAAGGCTGCCATTGGGAGCTGTATTGTGCTACCTTACAGTGGGAGTTTCCCTGCTGGCATCCAGGAAAGCATGGCTCCATCCCCATTGAGGGATTCCCCATTAGGTGTAACCTGCCCTTCCATCCCAAGCACAATTTGTTTCACTTTGGTTGAAGATACACTTCGGTGTGGATTCAGAAGGACTTTCTGTAAGTACTCTGTATTGTTGGATATCTTTGTAGTTTGAGTACCTTAATCTAAATTCTTGCTCCATCTGCCATCTACTGTGCCAGGGAGGCCTAAAGTGCTTAAAAAACAAGGACAAATGAATAAAATGTTTAGGTACTTCCAAGGTACTTCATTTAATATTTTACTGAAGATAAAAGGGGTTTTTAAGCACTCTACTTTATTAAATATGTACTATTTATGCAGAGCACATACACAACTGCCACTAAAGTTTCTAGTTTCAACCTGTGCCTGGAGACTACTTAGAGAAGTTGTTTTTTCTCATCAGATAGACTATAATGGGTCATTTTTAGGTGCTACATTATGATATCAAACGCTACTTAGGGACTGTTAAATTAATGGATTGTTTTGCTGCTGTGCATCCAAACCAAGAGTTGAGTACACAAAGGCCAAATCTTCACAAAACTATTTAGGCATCTAGCTCTTACTTAAGTGCCCTATTAAAGTGTGAATGGGATGACTGCCCTCTAAGTAGGCATCCCTTTCTGGATCTGGCAACGTGATCAGCGCTTTGCGTGTAGCAGCTCTAATTTTAACAACATTTGACATTTTTCTGGCTCTGCACTCTGAACCACAAACAAGAGAGGACTGTCTAAGTTTCATGGGGGAGAAAGGTGATCTAATGCAGTGCAAGGGTGAGAAATGGGAGAGAACTGATTTGCAGAAAATATTAAAAGATTGAAAATTAAAAGAATACCAGGAAGGTGAAGAAGAAAGTGTATGAAAGCAAGATGGAGAGAGACAGGAAGGCAAAATAAGGACATTCCAGGAAGTAAAATCGTCTCCTGATAAATTTTTTTTCTTGTTTTTTCAGCAAGCTAATAACACTTCTTTCCAATTTGAAGTATCTGCTAGTCAGATACTTATAAGTTTTGCATGTTTTGATTTAAAGGAGCTTGCAGGTGAGTGTCGGTTTCTTTTCTCAAGTAACAAGTGATAGAACAAGAAGAAATGGCCTCAAGTCACTCCAGGGAAAGTTTAGATTGGGTATTTGGAAAAATTTCTGCAAGTGTTGTCAAGCATTTGAACAGGCTGCCCAGGGCAGTGGTGAATTAATCATTCCTGGAAGTATTTAAAAGACTTGTAGAGATTTGGATTAGATATTGGGAAGACATTCTTTACTGTGAGGGTGCTGAGGCACTGGCACAGGGTGCCCAGAGAAGCTGTGGATGCCCCATCCCTGGAAGTGTTCAAGGCCAGGTTGGATGGAGCTCTGAGCAACCTGGTCTAGTGGGAAGTAGCCCTGGGCTTGGAATGAGATCATCTTTGAGGTCCCTTTCAACCCAAACCATTCCAGGATTCTATGTGGCACTTAGGGACATGATTCAGTGGCAGACTTCACAGTTCTAGGTTAGTGGTGATCTTAAGGGTCTCTTCCAACCTAAATGGTTCCATGATTCTGTGATCCTATTTAGAAAGTTTAATTGGGTGTTTTGGCACTTGGAGTTACGCTTTTTAATGACCAGTTAAAAGCTTCTGCAAGTAAACACTATGAAAACCAAAGGTAAGCAGCATTTCTTATTTAAAATGATTGCCTTTTTTTACCCCTTGCTGACATAAGAATATGAATTTTTGTTATCTGAGGACTAACTGAAGTTGAAATAACCTGGTTTTAATCCCCAAGGACACAGAATTGTACTCCCAACACAATCAACATGCTGGTATGTCTATGGAGGTTCACTCAAAGAAGGAAGAAATGGTACAAAAGAAGGCAACAAACAAGAGTTTGTGTAAACAAATAAATGTTCCACTGCAGGCATAGCAAATAAAGCGTGAAAATGAACTGTAGGGTTCAAGGTAGTTTTTCGTATCTCAACAACTTATCTCAGTGAAGTTAGTCCCATTTAACACTTACCCTGTGCAGTTCACATTGGTAGCAAATGTGACTTTTAATCAAAGTATTTCCACCAAATGAACTCTGTTAATACCAGTAGGCTCCTAAATTTTTGAGCAAGAATATCCTTAACTGTGAGAACACATCTTTCCCTGATTTCTTCCAGTGCCATTATGCTATAACACCAAATGCTCCCAAAGAAAATTCATACAAACAAAAAAAGTACGCCCATGAATATAGTTTACATCACTTCCTCAAACAAAATCAGATACTTCTTGCTGGTATGACCACATCTCTCTGCAATGGTACAGACAGATCAGCTAAGATGGACAACTTCAGCAACACCAGCAAAACCAAAGTGCAGACCATGCCTTAGGCCAGAAGAAGTTGTCAGTTAAATTCAGGCCTCCTTTTGGTTAAGTTCCACCTTATGCAACCAGTCTCCTCTGGCCACCTCTAGTTAATCCTGCACTTAGTGTAGCAACATCCACTCTTAAACTACTGAAGCTCAAGTGCTGTTCAGCAAAAAAAAAAAACCAAAAAAAACAACACAACAAAACAAAAAAACCAACAAAAACCCAATCCAAAACACCTCCACAAATCTGTAACTGTATTACAGGAATACTACATAATTAATTATGCACAGCTTTAACACACTACCTGTGTTTTATGTTACATGTTTTCCCCACTGCTAGGCTTGGACTCTCCCTTAATTTGAAAACACATGGACATTTGTGATTACAATTAAACAGACCAGAATTTATGTTTATACAGCCCAGACAGAGGCTTAGAGAATAAAAGAGTCAAGCTAATGTTTCCTCTTCCCACTATAAGCGCTGCTTAATTTAATGACCTATACATTGTAGCTCCCAGTACTTTTACTGATGTCTGATAACATTGGAGGGTGTAACTTTCTTTTTTTAAACAGCAGAGAATGTTCCTTTCAAAAGCCAGTTAGTTGCAAGATACTGAACCAAGGCCTGTCATCCATGTCCAGTTTGTGTCCTAACCCTACATACCTAGGGCAGAAACCATTTAAGCCAATAAATGTTATCATATGAAGTACTTGAAGACTTGGAAGGTAAAAAATATGATTCTAGGGGGATGGATGGAGTATTTGTGCAGCCATAAAATGCACAGAAATTCGAAATTTTGGTACTTGTGTAATAAAGGGGAGCTGACAAAGGAAATACTAGGCTGCTTTCTCTGTAGTGCAGCTATTCTCTCACTATGCATAGTTCAAAACAAATCCTGGTACAGTTAATAAGTCTTTCTGTCCATCCAGATAGGCTTAAATCTTCATAATAAATGTTTCTTGACTCTGTGTGTATAAAGTAATTTCTTTCCCTCTATTCCTTGCTGTCAAAAGCAAGCTGATTTCCATTTTTTTTCATTTCATTGAAGCCATGCACATAAGCCAGATCTTTTCAATTTAGAACAGAAAGGGCTTGTGGAGAACATTTTCCAATGGGGAATGTTGACTTTGGAGAGAAGGTCCCTCTTGGTTGGTCCATAAGTCATCTGGGCACTTTGCCAAGTTTGTTCATCCTTACTTGAGTTAGCCCTGATTTGACCTGGCTTGAGGAGGATGGCTCAGAATCCACTGGGGCTGCCTTTTGCTGGCTCCTGGTGCTGCGATGCCACTTAATGTCGTATTTTCTTTTCTTTTTTTTTTGGTTTAACTTCTCACAAAGAGTTCTAACACTTTGTATACATTCCCATTTTGACTCCAACCTAAAGCCACAGGAATTAAGGCCAAGTCCACCTGAGTGTACATAGAGGCATTTGAGAGATTTGTAGTCCTGTAGCAAACACTCTGTAGCCGTGTTCTCTCTGGCCTACCACATGAGTGGTTAATTCTATGGGCAACTAGGCTGCTGCAGCAGAACCTGCAAAAGTCTCTCTGATTTATCCCAGTGCTGCTGCAGGAACTGGTACTGCATTGCTGCAGAAAAGAGAGATCCCTGGTACAGCTTGAATGCTACTGATTTGAACTCCTCAGCAAATACCCCAGCTAGGGACAAAAAACAAGCCACCACAAAAATAGGTTGTAAATTAGTCACCAAGAAGTTTGATGAGAAATGCCAATAAAAGAACCCAGTATTGTGCTTTTTTGTATCCAGTACAAGCACACGAAGCATATGCAAAGCCTATTTGTTGATAAAGGCCTCCAGAAATAGGAGAAGTGTGTGTATTACAGAGTTGTTTGCAGTCCTTGATATTGTTTACCACGCACAATAACTGAGATATTAAATGCCATGTCAAGGAAAGCTCACAATAGACTCGTAGTGCAACAGCCACAAAATGGGGAAGTTGAGTTTAAAGACCTTGCAATGTAAAGTTGATTGGTTTGTTTGTTTGTTTTTGTGGGAAGCTCACTGGTAGCCAAGAGAGCGCTACATGATGTTTGTGGGGCACCTAAAGTCAGGAGTGCATTTTTAAACAGGTTTTCCTGACAGAACTTCTAAGATATCACCCATTATGAGTCATGAACATCACACAACACCCCTCACTTTTCCGGCCTTGGCTGAGAAGAGGATGTACAATGAAGTTCCACCTCCTGCCTTCCTTGATCGTGTTGGTCCTACTACAATCTCGGCAAAGACAGGGATAAGGTACAGCCATCTACTCTTTGTCCAGTGCAATACATTTCTTTAGACTCCAGACAGCAGTAGTGCTACAAGTCAGCTGTAGAAAGAACTGAATCTAAAAAGCAGAGTTGCAAGAAGATGACATGAACTTTTGGCAGTCGTAACTTGAAAATGTCCAAATACTTATTTAGCTTTAAGCATCTTTCTTTCTTTTTTTTTCTTTCCTCCAGAAAAAGTGTCACCATTGAGCAGAACACATTTGTAATGCCAAGCAAATTTGCTATAGCTGAGTTATGAACCTCTGAACATACAGGTTTAAAATGAAAATGCTGACCTAATCTTAAATGTAGTGGTACAAATACCGCCACAACAATAATCCTTGTAATCTAATATACTAGCCCTAGGGGGATGGAGACTAAATTGCTGGTTCCAGACAGCCTTTCTGAGGCTCAATTCAAATTGCATAATTATTCTACATCCTTCGAGTTCTTTAAAATACATTTCAGATGCAGTATTGTACATTCCAAAATATTTGTTCTTCAGAGATTGATTTCACTATTTTTTCTACCTTAAAGAGATATATGACCTCGGAGGCATGTGAAAAATCATTTATCAAGTTTAGACTGTGTAACACTCTTTTGTGTGTGAAAGACTTACTTTTTTTCTAGATTCCCTCAGTTATGTTGCCAAGGTGATTCCCCCAGAGAGCCATGTGTTTATCTTGACAGGTGTTACAGAGATCTGGGGAATCTCAGTGGAATTGTTACTAGTTGCTTTGAGGTACAGTAGAAAACATTAAGTCTGCAAACTAATGAACTTACCTTATTACATTCTAAATAAAATAAACCACAGAGTAAGTTGGATTAATCTACTAATGCCTTTCTAATGAAGCTTTTATTGGGCATATGGTGTGGTCTTGCTACTTTCCTCATATAGTTAGCACAAGCTAAAACTCAAAATAAAACCTACGTGTACCTCTTCTGTGACATACCAGTCTCAAAAACTTGCCATCACAATGGTATTCAGACTATTTTACTGGCATAACCTCTCATTATGGTTTGCAAGACTAAATGGATTAAAAAACCAAGAAAGCAATCAGATTAAAAAAGGAAACAGGAGACACCACTGTTAGGAAAAGAGAAAATACAACTTCTACTGCTGTTTCTGGGGGGAAACTTAAAACCACTGCTGGTAACTTACAATTACTCTAAAATCCATTCCGTGACCTGTCCTGACAATGTCAGGGAATCATTAATTAAGTACTGTAACTTCCAAAGTTAAATAATCATTCTTTATTTACAGTCCATTTGTGTTTTCCAGCACAGAGCTGTAACACACTGTATTTTTATAGTGCATATTAGAAGCAATAAAACAATAGGTGCTTTTAACAAAAAAGAATGAGTCTTAAGCAAGGTGAAACAGAACACCATCATTTTCAACTGGCTATGCCTTTTGCTTCTAATTGCCACTTTCTTTCTCTCTGTATATGTACAAGATCAGAACACAAGAAAAAAACATTCCTTAGCAACATTCATCTTCTGGGAACATGCTGCTGAATTTAGGTATAAAACCATAACGGCGTCTCAAAGAATAGCAATAGCTCATATACTTCAGCTTTGATATACTACTTCAAATCCTTAATCTCCTCTTTTCAGATTTCCACATAAAGTTTTACTCTGCTTCCATATTTGCAAATGCCCATTCGAGACAAAAAAATCTTTTCATATCCAGGCTCTCCCCTCCCTGTATTTACTTCAACAACAAATTAGCAGCCAAATTTTTCTCTTTCTTTTTTTTTTTTTTTTTTTTTGTAGAGCATAAGAAAATAGATAGAGTGAAAACAGAGTGAGAACACAGTTTTTCTTTCCTTCAGCACCAGCAGCCAGAAACAGCATGAAAGCAATGGATCATGAAGAAAAGCAATTTCCTACTTCAGGGATTAAGCAATACTCTCTTTTGTAATGTTAAATGAAAGTTTTAGTTAGTTTTTTTCCAAGTAATACTGATTTTTTTCCCCCAATGTAAATAAATACGCACTGGAGAAGCTCCAATAGTCGCAAACACATCACTTTCTAGCCAATCAATAACACAGATAAAGCCCTTTGTGTTGTACTTCTTTCAGCAGGCCTATTGATATTAAGCTACTACAGAAGCCAAAGGTAATTAACTTAACGAGAGAGAATATCTGATAGTATACACATTCTGTTCTTTTCTTAAGGACAAATATAGGGGATTCTAATATAGAAAATAGACAGACTTTTGGGGAAGCATTCAAGTAGGGACAACTATCTGCATTTTACTGGCACGTCTCTCATCCAGTGCCACTGTAATATGAATTACCTGTTGTGATGATTGATGGCTAGACTATCAGATGAGGTACCACACCCCTCCTCTAAAACATAATCCTACACTTCTCTTCGGTAGTATGGAAAACATGGAACTTCCACACCTGCCTCTGCCACAGTTTTTCAAAATGCAGCCTTGGACAAATCACTACGAAGCATTTGGCATTTGATGGCTAATTGGCAAGCTGGGTCGATGTTACCAGTCCCAAAGACAAAGGGTATTTGCAAGAGTAAGGCTTGGTGGAATTACACCCTTCACACCAACGCTGAAAGGTTCCAAAAGATTTAATCTTCCAGCGCTATTGAACAGAACATTGCAGGATTAAGTCTTCTCCACCTACAAGTTTGTGTTTATAAAGCTCTGACACGAATATTCAGTGCAACTTTAAAGCCAATGCTCTGTTTAAAGCACTTTGAGATTGCTTCCTGATGAATGCCAATGTTTGTAACTATGGAAGTGTGGGCCTCCCTCAATTTTTATACATAGATAGATGGAAATCCTGTAAATATTTGATCAACTTTGCTTAAAGGGACAATTAGTATGGGAAAACATTACCACCGTAAAGAAACTTTCTTGGTCAAGCTTGTTCTCCTTAGCATATATGCAAATAACAGCTGCAAATATCAAGAGATTGGAAACAGAAAATAATTTTATTCATACCTGTGTTTTAGATTTTAATGAATTACATTTAAAAAAATTCCCAGCTAAAATGAAAAGTGCCTGCTATATAATTAAAATGAAGAGTCACAACCAGCTTATCTTTAAAAGCAGGCTGTAACAGGAAAGAAAATCCAGGACTTCTCAGCTGCTATTTTATGGCTCTATCAAAACTTGCCTAATTTTACCTATTTATTTCAGTGCATAATAAAAGATGTACTCAGAGAAAAAATGTGCAATGCATACATATTTTTAAAGGCTTAGAAAGCCAGCAGCTTTCTTTTAGCACCCTTGGATCTAATTTTGTTTCTAACAAGTAAAATGAGAAGAGTAGGTCCCTGAAAAGGATTATGGTCTGAAACCTACTCTTTGAATCTTTGCACATGCTAAAGCTATCATAAATTTGAATAGAAAAGATGGGTGGTCTGCTCACCATCTTTGGTTACAGAGTTGAGCACTACTGCCCAGAAAAAGCTTATGGGTTTCATCAGGAAGGTTTCAGAAACCACTGTATTGAACCACCAGCCTATAATAGCACTTCCACATTTCACAGGATGTCAGTTCCTGGAGCTGTTTTTTCTTTGATGCACACAAAGTACTGCCAGTAATTTCAATCAGAATTATGCCATGCACTGGAGGAAGGCAATCACATAATATGAATTATCACATTTTTTCCATATCCC
Source organism: Corvus kubaryi (assembly GCF_017639235.1). Classification (NCBI taxonomy): domain Eukaryota; kingdom Metazoa; phylum Chordata; class Aves; order Passeriformes; family Corvidae; genus Corvus; species Corvus kubaryi. The sequence goes on from NW_024582049.1 coordinate 11,566, forward strand.
TGCCTCTCGCAGAAGTGCTGTTTTGTTAGAGGAGTTGGTACAGTATATACTACTGATCTGTGGCTGCTTTGCTTAAAAAAAGCTTAGTACTGGTGTAGTTCTTCTCATCCAGATATATCAAAGCACTTCATAAAGCAGCAAAAGCAGTAGAACCAAGAAAAGACTTACAGTCCTTTTTTTTTAAATTTGGTACCATGAAATGCTCTCAAATTATTTGTAGTGAGAAATAAAGGGAACATTATGAAAATTAAAGAATCACATTTTTAAAAATTACTTCATTTTTAAAATTATGTTCCCTTTCATAAATTTTATGGTCTTAGTTTAAAAAAGTTAAATGCTTTTTCTTTATTGCTATTTTTCAGTTGGGATTGAACAAATCTTCTTTCAAATCCTTTCTTTTCGGAGAGACCTCTGAACCTAATATTAGTTAATTCTTGTAACTCAAATTAGGGCATTTCACTCAATAAAACTCTTACCCTTGATGCACTTGCATTGGGTGGGACAACGAGCAACAATCCTTTGGCTAAGAGTGAACATCTATGCCAAAATTCCAATCACACAAAGGTTTATGAATTAGAGCACATGCAAGAGCAATGCTTGTGTTGCCATGCATTTTTGAGCTCCAAAATGCACACAGTGGTCAAAACCCACAAAGTGAGGGTTGAAGGACAGATTGTTTCAGCAAACATCCCACTGACCTAAATGGAATTTACCCAAGTCAAAGGCCTGGGCTCTGCCATATTGCTGAAACATTCCAGCAAAATCAATATGAGCTATAAATTTTTAGAAGCCATTTTCAATTCTCACCTACTTTGCACTAATGATCAATTTATCATTAATGCAGAAAGAGATTTAAAGCAATGTTTATGCCATTAAAATAAATATCCATTAGCTATAGAGGATATCCCACAAGTACATTTGCTTCTGGTGGAATTCTTCCAGAACACTGGATCTATATACAGTATAATATAATGATATTTAACTGGTAATGAGCTATTGAATTGCACAGGGGGAAATAGCTTACAACCTTAAAAACTTCTAAAGTAACTTCTCTAGTCAAGATGGGCTTCAATTATACAACTCAGTATACGAAAAAGTTGTTTTGTCTATAAAATGCGTCCCTCTTAGTTTGCATTTCTTTCATTTTTTTCACCAAAGGAGATTTATAATGTGCAAGCAATACAGTAAAGGCTTCATTCTACTAAAGAAGCTCAGAAATAAGCAGATTCACAAGATTAGTTTTCCAGAAGGAAAATTCTAATTATGCATTTGAAGAAGTTTGCTTATTCCCTTCCAGTACACTTTGCAATGTAAATGTTGTAAATGTGACTAGCAGCAGGGAATTCCTGTGTCATTGCTCAGTACAGACCCAGGTGGTAAACAACAGTTAAGTTTTTGTTAATGTATTTAGACTCTCTAATTTAATCTCTTTGTATGAAAAGGAAAAACTATTGTACCACTGAGGTTTTTGGTCACAGTGATGAGATCAGCAGATTATTTCATCAGTCTTTAACCACAGACACATAAACCTCATTAGGAAACTTTCTGACCTGAATGACTACCAACACAAGGAGTGAGAAAACCGAGAGCATTAACACAAATCCAGCCACTAATCTGCAATGCATATTTCTCTCCTGACAAAAAAGATTATCATATTTCCTGTTGTTGGTGAAGGGGATGACTCAAGCACTCTGAAATCAGTAAATGTTGATCACTGATCTCTCGTCGCAAACAGGAACTTCTTTCTCCCCTATCTTTTCCAGCAGATTAATCTCCAATAAAACTTTATCAAATTTGTCTAACAGATATGTGGCAGGGTGAAATGTCTGGAACTCCTTCTCCCTTCAGTTGCCTGGTTTTAGTGTGAGCCTCCGTGCTTGAATGTGGTTCAGGGTGACACCGTGAGTCGACATCTGCTCACAGCATATCGGAGCGCACAAACACAAGCAGAGTCTGCAAAAATGGGAAGCAATTCTCCCCTTCAGCTCAGCATTAATAAAGCCTCAGCAAGAATACAGGTACAAATTTGGACATTACACCCCAGGAAGACACAATCCTATTGGGAAAAATGTGAGGAGAGCAACATGACCAGAGTCTAGGGAACATGGGCTTCAATAAAGCTTGAAAGAATTAGGCTAGAAAGGAGACAACTGAGATTGAAAATGATAATAGCTTTCAAATGCATGAAAGGCTGTTTCTAAAGAACAAGGAAATCACCTGTTCTCAATCACAGTGATGGACAGGACAGAAATAAATGTGCTAAATTGCAGCAATTAAGATTCATGGTAGATATTGCAAAAACCTTCTCAACAGTGAGGATGGTAAGGTGCTATAAAAGATCACCTAGAAGATGGTAGAGTCTTCACTATTAGAATTACTTCAGAACAGCACAGTCTTCCTAGAACTACTCAAATATAATTTATTACCTTTTCAGCACTGGGACAATGTCCTGCACTCCCTTTCATCTTTAAATGCACTCCTGCATGCAATCATTTTTGCTGGAAATTGTTAAACCACAGAAATAAAAATATTCTCTTTTAGGCCTCCCCTTGCCCATGTTGGTACAGAAATAAGTAGGAGGAAATTTCTTATCCACACCCTTTTTTTGCCTCATGTGATGTTACTAGAGATGACAGGTCTATTTACCTGTTTGATGTAGAAGACAACAATAACCAACCTTACCTAAGCCAATAATAAACAAATTAATAAGAAAGCAAATCTCACTGTGCCATAAATTCCTCTACTAGATCACAAAACAAGATCAAGTGAATTCAAGAAAGAGGAAAATTCATCAAGCACAAAGATTTTAGATGAAAAGAAAAGGAGTTGCACCATCTACTTGTGTTTTGGAATACCCTGTGATATCTATATCTATCTATATCATCTATATCTATGTATCTATATACCTATCTCCATGTGTGTGTTTCCCTTTAACTTTTTAACACTGACAAAAGTGTTACACCTTATTTCCTAAAGTTGGACCATGTTATTAACTATTACATAACATCCATGAGATTCAAACATGGTCCTGCTCTTGGACTCAGTGGGCTCTACAGTATTCATTAAATAGTCTATTCTCACGGGATTCAACTTCCAGTCATGCTTTGAAACTTCCAGTTGAAGCAATTTTAATTCTTTACTGAATTACAATGTTTTAGTGAACAATATTCTCCACATCATCCTGTAAATGTTTTTACATCTCTGAGTGGTTCAGAGAGTTGGATATTGTGGTGTCCTATTTGAAATTTCCTGGAGCCACTTACATGTACTAAGTGAGGAAGCATCCAGTGCTTGTCCAGATTTGGACAACTGTGCATGAATCTTTCAAGGGTCAACTAAAACATGATTTAAAGAACTCACTTCAAAATGTCAGTTAAAAGCTAGAGTAAAATTTGCTTGCAATGGTTGTGAGGGAGAAAACTGTAGTGTCAACACAGCAGAGGGTTGGGGTTATGATCTATTGCTGCTGAGGATAGGAAGGAATAGAAATACCCTGTCCCTTCCCAAAGTTATGTCTCTGTAAATTTCCATGTTACATCCTTGATGTCTCCTAGTATTTGTAATATCTTCTTTTTCTCCCTGGTAATTTGCACTGATGTGAAGAGTGAGAGAAATCTCCAGAGCAAGTTCCTCTACTTACAAATCCCTTAGGAGAAAGAACTTTGCCTTTTTACTGGTATGTAAAGTATCTCAAGATTTGTCCCTCATTTATTAAATTCATTAGAGATCATTATGACTATTGAATTTCTTTTCACAGGATGCTCTCTTGTCAGTAATTCCCTGTCCACTGTTCTTCAAAGAAACAGTTTTCCTTGATCCATATTGTAACTGAATCTTCACAACTTGAAAATAAACCTGTTGTAGCTCACTCCTTCACTGCTGATAGCTGCATTTCCAGTCAAGACCATTCTCTCAGAATATACTTTTCAAGGATGTGAGTCTTTTCTCACACCTTTTGCATTACCTTCCTGCTTCATAGCACTTTTCTCTACTAATCTGAATACAGATTTTAAAACAATTAATCTATGCTTCTATTCCAGATACTTCAGCAGGACAATACATCTAGAAAATATAAAGCATCTAAATAATGCAAGAATTGTGTTAAAAAAATGAGAACGGTTGGATAAAAATAAACCTCCTTATTATCTAACCAAATTCACAGCTGCAATGTCATACCCATCACATTCAAGAATCAGCATCATTAGAAGAAAGTGAAAAACCTATCCAATAGGAGGCCATCAAAACATCCAGGGAATATGGAAGGAGTACTGAGGAGAATGTGCAGAATACAGAACAAAAGAGTGAAAAGTAGTGGGACCCCAAAACAGAAATTCATAATATATTAGAAAATTGAAGCTAGGAACATTTTACTTACCAGACTCTAATTCTAACAATGGATCCAAGCAACTGCAGAATACACAACAGCAAAATCTGGTAATACACAATTATTTCATCCCCTATATACTTATGAAATGGATGTTTAAATTTAGTGCTGCTCTTCTTGGAAAGGAAAGGAAAGCTTTTTCCATCACATTTCAGAAAAGCTTCAGGACTGAAATGGAATATATTTCAAATGAAAAGATCAAAGTTACTGTGTTTTATCCCAGAACACACAAAGTTAAAGAAATTAATTATTTTTTTTCTAGAAGTGTTCTGATCCTGATTTCTTATACATAGGGAGCTTGAATTTTTGCCAAGTTGCATGAAAAACTATGCAGTTTCAGTGATTCATAACTGTGCAATTATATATAATCGTTGCTTACTGCTCCTGAACAAGGACAATTTTCATGTCATTATTTTCCTCCTGGTTTTCAGTAAGCCAAGCATCACTGGTTTAAACAGAACATCATTACAGGTTGCTTTTCTCTCCAAATACATTTTCCAGTGGATCATGTTAAAAAAAAAAAAAAAAAAAAAAAAAAGAAGAAGAAGAAAGCTAACACAAAACCAAACTAAAAGCAAACAAACCCTTTAAAAATGACAACAAAACCACCGCCACAGCAGTACAGCTGGGATGCAAGCTTCTTTCCTTCCTAGCAGTTCATCCAGCCAGCATGGGGAATATTGACTGCTGGGCAGATTACTATAGCTATAAAAGAGAGCATGGGGAAATGAAATGTGAAGGACAAAGAGTGTGAGTGGGGTGTGTGTGTGTGTACACTTGTTTGCCTGCATGCAGGAAAGAGAACAAAAATAAAGCTCTATATTTGGGTTTCTGTATCCTTTGCAACAGTTCAGAGGTTAGCAACAGTCCCCAAGAAAGCTTCTGCTCATATCCTTTCCTGATGAAGGCAATAAATATTGAAGTAATCTCATATTCATGAGTAATTTGCTAAATAAAAAAGCAGGCATTTTTAGAAAGACTTTAGCTAAACAATTATGGGCTACTTAGGATGGGCCAGGTCCCCTTTACAAAATACATGCTTTGTTGAAGCTTTCTGAAATATCTATAGTATACTTTAGGCATCCAGACCCACTATCACATAATTAACTCTATGAAATTATGTTTTCAGAACAGGTATGACTTTTTTTTTTTTACTTTTTTTTTTTTAATCTTTAGAGTGGATAACAGGTAACAATATTGCTAGCAGATTAAAACTGTTGATAGGATCTATAATTGCATCCATATGTTTCTCCTCTCCACCTGCTCTTTTTAAAGTTTTGTAAGCTTTGATTTCAGGAACCTCTCACTTATTCATTTACAACAACATGAAGTAGTATAAGCCACACAATTATTGCATAAACTGATGCAGTTCCACGATCCTCCATGGAGAATGACACGTATACTCTGAATGACACCTATAACTCTGAAAATGAAGTAGGGTGAAAGGCAGATGGAATAGGCAAGAATCCCCTGGTCTCAGTTCAAACAACAAGGAAAGCATTCTACTTTTCACTTGGAAAGGAAAAATCAACCCAAGTTGCTTCACATGTTTAGAAATCACAGCAAACCATTTGGAGATTATAGCCTTAGATTTACATTTGAGTGTGTAGCCCCTCCACGAGTCTGAGGCTTACAAATTGTGCTAAGAAACTTTCTAATAAATGCATGTGGTATTTTAACATCATGGAACCATCTGATAAATGGCTGTAGACTATTAAGGAGTTGGAGCCCAATGATAAATGTGGTCACAATGAGATTAACTAACTGTTGCTTTTTGCACTGCAAAGCTCCTGTTACTGAATTCATCAGTGTTATTCCATCAGCAAAGCAGTGCTCTCCTCCTCTGTCACATGAGATACAAGGGATTGTGAATAAGCTCAGAAGGATCACACAGGGAACAGCATAACTCTCCAGTTCTGTTTTCCATCACCACTGCAGGATAGCAGACTGTGCATGCGAGAGACTTAATGGAGTCATGCCAGCCAGTAAAGAGGGAGGGACAAGAAACTCTGCAGCACTTCTCAGCAGGGTTTTGGTGGAAGAGGTATTGATGGACATTCCCATCTGATGTCTTTCAGTGCTTTGCACAACTTTTGGGTAGAGGACATTCAGGCTAGAGTCACCATTTTAAGCCTGGTAAGTCTGATTTATCCCGTAAGAACATCTGTACTTAAAAATTTTGTTCCTGATTCATTCCATTAATCTATTAGCTGTTTCACCAAAGCTCTCTTGTGATGTTTCTGAAAAATTAGGAGCTTTCATTTGTCAAGTAAGATGGGCTTATTTGCCATTCAGTCCTTCTGTCTTTCTTGTACCTGCTCTCATTCTAATTCTCATACAGAGCCAGTGACACCAGTGCTGATGATAATTACACTGGCAAACATGCATACAGAATTAAGCAAGAATGTGCTCCATGCTGCCTAGAATTAGCACCAGCATCTTGGCTATTCCTCCCCAAAGGAAGGAGGGAAAAGGATTTCCCTCCCCTCTCCTCAATTAGCTTTCTTTTTTCTACTGTAAGTAAATGCAGAATATATATAATAAAAGCAAAAGTGAAAGCAAGGTTCACCTGCAATTCAATTAGTGATGCTGAAGGCTAAAATAATATAAACAGCATGCACAAATAATAAACAATAGCTCTCTTAAAAGGGCATATGTTATTTCTAATAGCATTTTTCAAAGCAGTCCTGTTAATTTTAATGATATTTGAAAATATTCAAATAATTGCAAACCAGTCAAGAACATTGTGCATTCCAAGGAATTTTTGAATTAAGGAATCAGTGAGCTTGTATTGTAAAATATTTTACCAGATATCAACTATGAACAATAAATATCAAACAAACCAACAATAAATATCAAACCTTGGTGCTGAGGGACTTGTAATGCATATAGACAAAGAGGAAGACTAAGCAGTTAATAATTTCTTATTTCTGTGCTTGTTTTAAGAGGTAATATGAAAGTATTTCTCTTGGGTTCCATTCCCTCCAAGTGAGACACACAAACACACACAAATTTTAACGAGCCACTTCAGGCAGCTGATACTGAATAACTCTGAAAAACTTGACAGACAATAGATACAAAGGCAAGTGCTTAAAAAGCCAAAACAATGGGTCAAGTCTAATCTCTACCTATGTGAATTAGGGTTCCAAGATTGAGTGTGATTTGTTTTAGAGCAACAATGAAAGCCGTATCACTGGTGTCAAAGGAAGCTATCCAGGAGGATACATTTATCTGGCTAAGGTACCAGATAACCGGAACAGGAGCGACACAGTTTGACTCAGTCGGTGTCACAGAGGTGAAATGTGAGGCATCCTTTCATCAGCCAAGCAACCTGTAATAACCTTGGGAGGAATTACTTGGGAAAAGATGAGGGCTGCTGTAGCCACCTCCTTTCCCACTTTCTCCACACACTGATGTAGGTGCTATTAAGTCCTGGTTTGACTGTGTAAGTTCCCCCTAATGAGGCCAACTCTGAGTATCCTGACTACCTGTTGGAAAGACTATCATGATATATCTCTGATCAAGAGTACCCACCTTTGAAGCAGCATTTCCTTCTGCAGCCATATGGAATTTAGGCCTATTTTCTGTAGCTGCGAGTAGAATTGAACAAATAATAGACTTGCTGGCTCTTTTCCAAAGCCAAAAGAAATAGTTGTTGTGGTTTCTCCAAACCCTTTTTTCCCAGACAAATGAAAACACTTAGTATTTTATGATTTTAGATTTTGTTCTACTTTAAAGGTTTCAAAAACTCTGCTTTAGAAAGAAGCTTTGTAAAAGCTGTGATTTAAAAAACGAATATTGCATCATTTTAGCTGATGTGAATTAAACACCTCTACACAAACCGATGAATTGTTTCAGCTGAGAGGATCTCTAACCCCTGCCTTCACCTGACAGACTTTGCAGAGTTTGTAAGCACAAGGTGTGTATTCTGGAGTTCACACGGCCAACTGGAGTTCTGCAGAGTAGGTTGGACCTTTGATGGTTCGGATTTATTTGTGAACATTTGTTCCTTTATTGTCTTTGATGATATAACCAACCACACTAATTTGGGATATAATTGTAGGTAACATGGTGTTTGACCATCTGTTGCAGTGTCTATAAAAAGATTTGTACTTGTACAATACATTTAAACTCCAATAAATAAAGTTGAAGAACTAAGAACATTCCTGAAAAGGAATTTTTTTTATGAGTTCAAAACTTTACTCATATAGACAGACCCACGATTTTGAAAGTGGTTTGTATGTAACATGCTGCACATTTTGTGATTGTTGCACAGTCAGTATGTGTGATATTCCAGTACACATGATATTGCTCTCCTCGTCTTCCTCTGTTTTATATGTTCACATCTACTTTTATGACCTTTTCTCTTTTGGTTTAGGTATGTCCTGCTGATATTGTTGAATATATCACAGTGCAAAACAATGGTGACCAAAATTTCAGAATAAAGATTTGCTTAACTAGGTTGTGTTGTAAAACTATGAAACAAACAAACTCCAAACCCATTTTTACTGCTTTTGATTTTACTTCTGTAAGTAAATCCAGAAAATTACTAATGGAGAGAAAAGATCAGGGTAAGGAATTAATTGTACTGTATTATTCTTTTGCATGGAAAAACAGTACTAGTCAAAATATGCTACGGATAAATCCTCCCACAATTAAGCACTAAAACACTACAGGAAGCAGAATTATCAAGAACTATATCACTAAACCCTTAGAAAGCATGAGTATTTTTGTCATTGCTTGTCATTATTTCACATTAACCATAATGAAGTTTCCTTTCATTCATGAAAGAGAAAAGAAGACAATTGTTTTAACACCTTTTTTAAAGTAGTTTTAAAAACTACATTAAACTTGCATGAAATACCATTTTACAATACTTGAATAGATTCCACTCACACAGAGATCCATGCATTACTGACCTATTTTTATGCTTTTATGATTTCTTTTCTTTATGTCTTAGCTAGTTATTTGGTTTTGTTTGTTTGTGGGGTTTTTAATAGGGATTCCTTAATTGTAACATACAAAGCTGAAAGAACAAGTGCTTAAATAGCCTGGTATATGACCTGGTACTGTCCCTTTTCTGCTTTTCATCAGAAACAGCTTTCAGTACAAACTTGGAAGAAGACAATAACAGAAAGTTTGAAAGCTTATAAAAGCTTATGAAAGTAGCAGGTAAGACAGCAGATACAAGCAAAGAAACACAGCAAAACCTGGGACATCCCAGAATACATCAGAGAGCCTTCAGGACAGGGGAAAGCTAGAGAATTAGGAGTGATTAATGCAGAGTGCACTGAAGGGATCTAAAACTGTGTCTACTCAGATAGTTTAACCTGCTCTTGAATTCTAAAATATTCCTTGACATACCTTCAGTTTGCTCATGGAAGTATCTTGTGTAATTAAGGCCTGGGTTCCAGCGCCTGAGCTTTGGTTTCCCGGGGATATTGGGTAAATGCCTAAGACCAGAGGCTCAGTGCTCCCCACAGAGCTTTTTATAAATGACAGTAATTCAAGCCCCGAGCAGAAGTATCTGGTAATCACAATGTAGCAGCATGAAACTCCATTCCAGAAATCAAACACATGTTAAAAAAAATCAAAACAAAACACAATCCCACCCCCCACCAACTACTAATTACCCATTCCCTTAGCAACTCTGATCCACCTGTAACTAATTTTTAAGACCAGATGCATTTCCACACGATAAAAATTCTCTTATTTCTTTATCTTGATGGTGTTTTCTCCTCATCTACCTCTTCAAACTTAAAAACATGAAGACTTTGTTTCCTCTAAAAAAAAATGGTCTAACTCTGGTTACTCTCAGTAACTTGCAAGCCATTTCCCTAAACCTGGCATATAAGTTTTCAGAGAGTTATTAGAGGAACTGGGAGCCACTCTCAGTCCTCTCAATCTTGGTGACAATCTTTTCTGTGACAGGACACAGCAAGTGACAGTCAAGAATGCCTTATAAAAACAAAGCATGTAGCAAAGCTGAGGAACAATAGTGCATTTTTATAGGTATAGTATAAATATAAAATAATCATCAGAATCATTGCTAGAAGGGATTAAAGATATTAAAGATTAAAGAAGATATTCTACTCAGCAGCACTTAATTGTCTGGTCTTAATGCTGCCTGATGCATGTGGTACAACACTTCTGATCCAGGGAGCTGTCTGCTCTAAAGAAGCCTAAAAGTAAGACAAAACTGCAAGGACAAAGTGAAAATTTAGCAAGCTTATAAATAGAAATCAAGTTTGGGAGGTATATGGCATATATATGGTATATAGAAAGCCAAGCCACTGAAAGGTGAGGTTTGGGAACTTCATGATGAACCTTGATGAATCTCTCAGTAATAGCAAAAAAAAAAAAAAACATTAGAAGAGAAATTATTTGGTATCTGGAAAACTAAGATTAGAAGACAAACTCAGGAGTATTAACAAGGATGACTTTGTTTGCATGACATCATAATATTTTAAAAGCTCCAGAACAATTCATTCCAAAAAGCATCAAAAATGCATTTCAGAGCTAAGTTGTCACAATTAATGACACCATATTTTCTGTGCGATTGCCAGTGCTTATTTAAGTTGCCTCTGATCTGAAAGCTTCCAAGAAATAGCCCTGGTTACCCTTGGAACTTTGATAGTTTGGCAACAAGAGCTTGAAAAACATGGGAGAGGTAAATCTGTTAAGTTAAAAAAACCAGGAAAAATGTTTTCTTTTGGTGTTTGTTGCTCAGTAGCAACTTAGAAATTGATGGTTTGTTCTACTATAAGTCACCAAATCTTGATTTTCACTGTTAAACTTCCAAAAGGGTCTTTAGAGGAATCCAGGAGACCCTGTAACTCAGAAAGAAGTAACAATAATTGGCAGTAACTTGGAAAATGGCACATTTTCTCTACTGTTTGATTTATCTCATTGTACTGATCACTACCCTTCTGTGCAACTGGGAGATAGACAGCCAAAGAAACTGCTTCATTTGGAAATAGATTTGTTATAATTAAAAAAAAAAAAATCACTGATCAACTGACTTGCTCTTTTTGAATGTAAACATCTCTGCAGATTAATTTCTGTTTCTACTTAATGAAGCAGGTTATTAAACTTGCTTATCAATTTTTTAAACACTTGTCATCTTTGATAATCTTAGAGGTGTTTCTCTTTCAAGCTATAATATGTATGTCATTGATAAACCAATTACAGATTTCAGAAGTCAAATGATCATGAAAAATGGATAATGAGTGGTAATAATTTAAAAATTCATACTTTTTTTTTAATAGAGCTAGAGATCAGGACAAACCTATATACATTTCAAGATAAAAATGCTAATCATACATGTCACCTTACAGGCATAATCTTTCTAGATAGGTCTCTATATAGCATCTATTAGATGCTAGGAAAAAAATTCTTTACTGTGAGGGTGGTGAGGCACTGGCACAGGTTGCCTAGGGAAGTTGTGGATGCCCCATCCCTGGGAGTGCTCAAGGCTGGGCTGGATGGGGTTCTGGGCTACCTGGTTTAGTGAAAGGTGCCCCTGCCCACAGGGCAGTTCCCACAGGTGAACAAGATGATCTTCAAGATCCCTTCCAACACAAACCATTCTATGATTCTATGACAAAGGAACAGCCAGAGCGGCACTGAAGGCACTGAAGACTGTAAAAATTAAGCACAAACCAAATTAGCTCACCAAAGAAGTTTTTCATGGACAATGAGCACAATAGAGATTTGTAATCAGCCTTAGTAGTATTTGCTGGCAGAAGGTCTGTCTCTGTGCAGGTGAAAACTGTCTAAGCAAAAAGATCAAAAAGACCTTGTGTTTAAAGCTGGATGAGGGAGAAAGGATATTAACTGTGATTATTGGCAAGAGTTTCCTACAGAAAGCTAATCACTGAAAAGTGACTGTGTTTAGGCAGGGTTGATCACAGTGTTTAAGGAGAGTGCAGAAGAGATTCAGCCAGAGAAAAGACAGCCTGTATCAAACAAGTAAAGATGGTATTAAGGACTAGAACAGAAAACTCATTACCTTCTGACCTAGATGCTCATTCTTTGTTTAACTTCCCCATCTCTGCTTTAATTTTTCTCTTTCCAAATGATTTCCACATTCAGCTATCTGACCAATTGATTTACCAAAATATGAATATCGATATCCAACTGAGACGGACCAAAACTCTCTAACAGTTTAGAGTTAGAAAGTTTTTATGTTTTATTTGGCACCAGGCTCTGTGTGGGATAGCTCCCTAAGACACAGGGCCCCCATCCCAGAAAACACAAAGCTTTTTATTTACAAAAACTATGAATATCCAAAATACAAATGCATATTGATGACATTAACACCTCCCATTCTTCGCTTTGTATGGAAATGAGCTTAAATGTCATTAACATGTGCAGTGTCTGTCCTGAATTGAGTCAGTGGTCCCAAAAAAGTTGAAGTAACTCATCTTCCTCATTTTGACCTTTTTTGCCTTTCTGAACTTTAACAATCCTAATTACTTTAGTGACCTCTAAGTTTCCTCTTGCATGACTTTTGAACGGGTTCCCACTAAGGGAGGAAATTGGTGATTGTCCCTGCTCCCTACACCAACGTTTGTATTCCTTGTTCTAAGCACAGCTAAACAAACATATAAATGACAGATCATCAGTTATTTGGTAATCAGTTACTAACATCTTAAAACCCATTTCAGGTCCAGCTCTCTTAACTATTTTAATTAACTCTAGCTGGGCCCGAATTCCTTCTTACTCTAACTTATTTCAATACAGCTAGCCTATAACTAAAATCTTTATGTTTCTTCTAAATCTATAGTTCACAGTCATCTTCCAGATGTGTTATAAATACTTGGGGTTTTTTTACTGCAAACTGGCCTGAATGCTCTGGAACTGGCATAATTTCAAATATGTATCTATATCTTTATCTATATATATCAGATGAGTTTGCACCAATTGATGTATACGACCAACAGGCATGGATAAAACTGGAGTTTACTGGGCACACAATTCCTAGGAAAAGGATGCTGTTCCTTCTTTCATATGGGCAGCACCACTTACCCCAGGTACCGCTTATAGGAAAGTAAAACCTCTTGGTTTGCTAGTAGGAAGCACTAGGTACGAAGAACATTATTTTTTTTCTAGTAGGAGCTTTTGGTAGAGAAACAACTGAAGACAACTGACTTTGGTAAGTTTGGTCTGACGTAAAGTGACTGCGAAAACTGGTCTTGATCAGGCTCCTACTACATTTTCCTTTCTACTAAAGGACCTAGTCTACTGCCATAGTTTTCAAACTCAGTCCAGGGACTTCTCTGAACCCTTCCAAGATGCTTAAATTATGAATAAATTTAAGGTAATGCTAATTGTGCATGTTTTCAATGCTGTCCTGGGGTGACATTATGAAGCCGCTTTATTCCTTACCCGGCCGCTCAATGCCCAAGGACGCTGTGCCTTTAGGATGGACCCGGGGGCAGGGCCGGAGCCACGGACCAGAGGGGGCGGCTGAACAGTTCAGCCCAAGGGCTCCAGGGGCTTGGCAGGGCTGGGGAGGGAGTGCACCAGGAGCACTGTGCTGCTTTTTGGGTTTCCTTTGTGTTCCAGCTAGCTGGGAAAAAGTTCTGTTGGTTTTTTCTTGTTCTTTTTTCCCTTCCCTCCTCACTGGTCTGGGGAGCCTGCAGGTGGCCCCGGCTGGTCCGAGCCCCGGTGTCTGTTCCCTCTCTGGGAATTTGTTGTATTTTGAGGGGTTTTTTTAATCCTGTTTTACCCTATTTTGTTTGTGTGTTAATAAACAGTTTGGTTTCTTTTTCCCACTTTCACTTCTTGTGACCCATTTGTCTCAATGGTGGAGGAAAAGGGGAGGCCCTTTTCCCTACGGAGGAGACGCTCACTCCGGAGTGTTTTCTCCCAAAGTTTTGTCTCCAAAACCAAGGCAAATGCCAACGTAATGTTTTCTCCACTGAGGTAAACAACACTCTTGAACAAGGTCAAAAACACATTCAGAAGTAATAGCTGCTTAAATCATTTAATGTGACATAACTTTGCCACATCTTAAGACCTTTTAAATCCCAAGATAATCACATTTTACTTAAGCATCGAGAGTAGATTTCAATCTAGCATATTACATGAAAAACACATCTTCTCTGCCACAAAACAAAAAGGTGCTATTTACAGATAAATAGCTAATAGGAGGTTGTAGTTTCCTTGTGAAAATTGGTGAAGGAAAAGATAAAACTGTCTCTTCCCTTGTCTTATAAAAGGCTATCCACTAAGGTATCTTCAGCCAGAAGTCTCCATGTTAAAGACATAATGGTTTCTAATAATGAAGACACAATGTAAGGCTGCATTTGCAGAAAGACTACCCTGCATTTGTTAAAACATATGGTAGCATACGGCAAACTGACATATGGTAAAGGATGAGTGTGTACATGAAAGCTGCAGTTTTCACTCGCATTATCTGTCCATGGTAGAAAAGGAAAAAAAAAAGCCTCCTTCTCCCTTGCATCTTAGATATTTCTATAAAATCTTCTTGCAGCAACTCTAACATTCATTTTTCTTTAATCTGTTGGGTTTTTTTCACAATTGTAAATAAAGATCAAAGTTTGCTTCTGTAAAAACTAAAAAAAAAAATCAGCTTGGCAGATTAAGCCATATGGGATTGAGCTAAGGGTATCCAACATCAGATATGGAATTTAGGCTTTACTGAAGCATATGACAGTGAGAATAGGTGGGAAAATATGAGGGGAGAGAAAACCATGAGCAGACATCCCTAAGCAAGCGCACTGAAACTGGCAGACTTGGTTGGATATAGCTGGAGATGAGAATTTGGCTCAAAGTATCTTTGATATTTATTTTAAAATAAAGAACATCTGTGAAAACTGAGAGAAGGAAAACATTTTCGACATTTTATATTTAAACATTTTGAGTAATAAAGTCCCACTCTAAGAACACGAGAAATGTCAAATGTGCCCTATAAATATACATATCTCAAAAGCAAGAACTGATGCAACTATAGCTATTATTTCCCTATTTTCTCTTCAATGTACATTATCTGTATCACTGAAAGACAGCAGAGAACTGAAATTTCCAATTTCCTCAAAAAGGCGGTTGAAAAGTTTGAGGTGCATTTACTCTTAAAAGCTTCAGACTGCAATCTCATCTCAAAATTGCACCATATACAATTATTTTTGTATGGGATTGTCTTATTTCCTCATTATGCATACTACTCATAACCAGCATTTTATCTCTTCACTGTGGACTACAAAGAAAAATAAACTGACTAAATTAACAACAATAATTGGCAACCATCCCACATGGACTATGGTATGCAAAGGACTGCATACAACCAACACTCATACTTTCTATTTTTCTAGGCATAGCTGCAGTTAATATCCAGTCAACCCCTGTTATTGTACACAGAGTGTTTCTAATATTCTTCAGATCCAGGGGTTTTTATTTTGCTGCATCTAAATGGGCCTCTTGCATTGGCTAAGGTTTACCTCATTACTTCCAACTGACATAAAACTGTTCATGAATCTTACATTACTTGGAGTCTCCTTTTAAATGCAGCCTTTCTCACTTATTGGGACAGCATGAGATATTTTAATTTCTGCCTACACTAACGCTCACTGGCCATTGTGCTTGGGATATTATTATCTCAGCACTGAGCAAGCACGACACTCTCACTGTTTTCCACAGCAATTGCATATCCAGTAATGACAGTTAACTACACACTGTGTACAGGCTTCAACATGAAGCCACTCAAGTATTCCATCTTTCAGTGGGAGCAGAAAATAATTATTGTACTCTCTCATCTTGTCAGTACACACACTTTATTTAGAAGATGGTTTTATTAATAAGAGAGGAAATGTTGTCCAGTGTCTATTCACTCCGCTGCACCTGAAAGCAGAATGATTAGGTGAGAGACCTCTTTCAGATCCTTTTTACAGATGATCTGCTCTGAGATCCTGAACCACATTTTTCTGCATCCCAAAAGAGTGCCCTATATACCAATCTGCGAGGTGTTTTGTAGTGGAACTGCTAAAGCTGTTTCACTACATGCAAGCCATTCAATATTCATAAGGGAAGGGACAAAGGACTTGAATTTGGATGTCCTGTATGAATGAATGCCTTAATTACCAAACTATAGTAATTCCTCTTTTATTTCTCCTTGTGTGTATGGAATTACTTGGACAACGTGGTGTTATTTCAGCAGCGAGTTTTACCAAGACTATCCAGTTCTGGCACGTGGGGGACCATCATTAAGTCCTGCTTCAAACAATTCTGGGTCTAATGGATTCAATACCATGAGGTATATCTGCTCTCCCACAAACTTCTAACTCCCAGCTACCTTTCATCAGGTCCTGCACATGAGAGAGGCAGAGAACACTCAGTTTGGGAATTTGGCCAGGGCATAAGCTGCACATCTTAAAAAAAAGCTCTGCAGTGAAGAAAGAGTTACACAGCAACCACTGTTTCAACAGACACAAGCTCGCTGCCAAAGCCAACAGACACTTTTCACATATGGCTGGGGAAAGAATAACCTAAAGAAACAGATGGAAATCCTACCTGAGGAGCATATCAAAACACAGGCAAGCCAAGAGAGTCAAACAGAGTCTTTTGTCCTGAACTTGTGAAGGCTCACACAACTTAAGAGTGCAGAAAGTAAGAATAATCACCGTGTTCTGAGTCTGTGGATCCCTCTACAAGATCCAGGTGCATGGCTATGTTTCCACAGAGGAATAATACCTTTAACCTAAAGACCAGATACTCTGTGAACTATTAAGTTATAGGCTCACAAGGAACCCTGTCACTGATTTCCCATATTAACAACAGCATTAGCTAAACATTTGAAACCTAGAAATTCTAGCAGTCAGATTTTATTTGCTGCATACATGTTATGGAAGTACATTCAAAAGTGTTCTTTATTTTATCCAGGAATCCTAGAAACCTTCAAAATCTATAGAGGCTTATGAGTGTCTTGTGGAAGACACATCTGTCCAAGGCAAAGAACATGATGAATGCTCAGAAGCTTGAGATGGGAACTGCTTTCTAAGCAAAAACCACAGGACAGAAACGGCAGCCTTTTTTTCTGGTACTGTTTGGAAAATTAATATACTAGATTTGCTGTAGTTAAGACTTCTTTAACTCCTTTCATCTGTTCTCTTTCATGACAATGGAATTAGGTCTACACAATAGAATAAAGAAATGAATTTATCCCAGGAGGAAGCTACTGAATGACAGTAGTTAATTGAGCTAAACTCTTTTTTTTCCACTCACTTTTCCAATTTCCCAGCTGTTAAGCCTTTTATTTTTTTGAGGGAAAATTACTTTTCACCCTATGGGTTTTACTTTTATGATGATAAAATAAAAAACAGCTAGATGCATACAAGTTTCAACTTTGTTTGAATGGAGAAGTTTTGTATGGAAAGCAGTAAAGCAGAAAAACACAAGAGATCAAACCTGAATCTTGGCCTTATCAGCACCATGCCCAATACTGCACACAACACAACTTCCTGTGCATTTATGGATGCTTATCCACACTCAGGACTAAGGCTGGACTTTGTCTTGACCTTTGCAAATTTATCTCCCCATGTTTTCAACCAATTTCTTGAAATCTTTCAAGATGGACAACACATCATTAAACAATGGAGGATCTTGAGCAGCAAGGCTAAGATGCTAAAGCCACAGAGAAGGTATCAGAGAGCAGCAGTCTCCACAGGAGCTACAGCATCAGAAAGCCTCAAAGTCGTGTCAGATTTTAGCTCTTCAGAAAAAGCTTGCGTAGTTTGCCTTTTCTTCCTCCCCCACTATTTAAAAAAGAAAATACCAAAGGGAAAAGCAGACATATGGAACAGTCCCTCATATTCTGTGAAGCTTTAGTTATCTACTGTGCCCTGATTTTACCATAATTTAATACAAGAATGATGAAAAGAAATCAATAATCTCGCATGAGACCAGAAACTGTTGGTGCTTTGTAGTGTATTCATTATGGCATTTACATTACTGTTATATCTAACTTCTATATTGGTGCCAAATAATAAATTAATATTTATACATGTCCATACATATGTGAGTCAATGTACCTAACATTTTGTCTTATATTGTTGAAACTAAATGCTATAAACTGGTTTTTTTAATGAGGAGTGGTTTTTTTTCCAGATCTCAGGGAAAAGAGAAATCACCCAACACTAATCTTTGTAGAGCAGTTTTAAATCTTCCTACAAAGTATTAACCCTAAACAGTGGTATGAAAAGCTGGAAATCTGGCGGCCTTCAATATCCCTTTTTGACTAATTAAAGCTTTAAATGCAGTCAGAATCAGTAACCTGCCACTGCTAGAAAGGTGGGGACATTAGATGATAAAAATACACTCTCTATTATCCAGAACTAAGGAAGGAAAGTGCCAGCAGTAGAGCAGAAGTTTAATATTTTTGTAGTTCTGTGCAAATTTAAATTAATATTATTGGAATCGCAGATATAATGAAATAGAGTCAGACAGGTGTTCAGAGTGGCAAAGTTCATCGAAACATTCGGATAAATCTTACAGATGCTGAAATTAAATACTTCTATTAATCAAGATGGAACAGTGCAGCAAGATTTAGACCCAGTTTCCAGTCTCTCTTATGTTCTTGTTAGTGACTTATATTTAAAAACTACTGTGTTAAATTCACCCTTATTATTGTGGGAAAACCTGGGCATTAATTTACACTCAGACAAAAGTCCCACTGAAATGAAACATTCCAGGTAATGCAGGTTTGTGCCAGGCAGCTAGTCTGCTGTTTTCCTCCTATGACCCATGGAACACCATTACCAATCTCTACAAACCTACCCTTGCTGACAAAATCAACTCCATATTATATTAGCTTCCGTGCAGATTTTGTATCAAAAATAACAGGAACTCAGTTTTAGGTCCAAAGATTTAGGGAATGATAGGCTGTACACACTGATGTCTGAAAGACCAACTAAAATAGAACTTGGAAAATATTAAAAATGTTACTGTTAGAGATGTAAATACATAATTCACACTTGCTTGCCCAAAAACTGGCTTTGACTTCAGTACACAATCTTCTCCACAAAAACCTTAGGAAAGGATCATAACCAAATTCAATTTTTATTGCCTATTTTATTTTCAGTGCCTTTATCAAAGTGCAGGGAGAGAGCAAGCTTCTGCCTGAAATAAATACATAAAAATACTGATTGCTGTCTGCATCGAGTTGTGTTACATTGAGGTAACCCTTTGCAGGCTTTCCATCACAGTTTCCTGCCTATGAACAGGCTTCATCCATTCCCAGTGCTGAAAAAGCCCTCAACAAATAGCTTTGGTTGATTATCATAATATCATCTGCCAGTGCTATTATGTTGTATCAGCAGACACATTATGAACTTCTATTTTAGGTGCTAAATTTCCAAACTGTGAAAAAAGGGCTCTGAACAGAAAGTTGATATTCAATAATGAGTAATTTCTGCATACATTTAAAAAGAGCAGTGCATTCATATTTTGATACAAGGGGGGGAAATGGTGTTTAATTCCTATTTCAAGACACATTACTGCATTAAAGCGACTTTACAAGGAATTTGTTTCCTTACTTTTTTTTCCTTTAAGAAGAATTGAGGTGATGCAAGCAAGCCTCTGCATGGTGCACTTTGTGTGTTGGACCCTTTTCTCACATCCAGGGTGTCTTTTTAAGTAAATCTCTTGACTGCTTGCACAAGAATAGCCTTGTACATAGTGCCAGTAAAGTTCTTTATTCCAATGAGCAAAATACAATGACTAGAGAGTTTTGATGAAACAGTTAAGCCCTACAATATAAATCTGGTTTTTATCTATAATTCTTTAATATTTCTGAGACTTTGAAAATGAAATGGCTAAAATTGCTATATTTGACTTTAAAAAAATCTACTTTCTAGTAGCTACTTTTATTTTTCAAATCCTTCAACAACAGGTGAAATCCTGGCTAATTAAAGTCAGCTGAGTTTTGCCATTGACTTCACTGTAACCAAGATTTCACTTACGAAGTTTTATATAAAAAAAACCCCCAAACCCTAAATGTAATAAAGAGCTCTGACTAACAGCAAGTGCCAATCTGTTTGATAGATGACGTATCCTATGCACCAATATACACTACAGCTCATAACAGCACAACAAGAACAGCCTTAAGCTACTGAATAAGAAGTGATGCATATGTTTTTAAGAACAGATTAAATGCAAAATATTGACATTTGTGTTGGTCTATCAAATGCACAAGGTACATTTTGGGAAAAAAAAAGACCAATAAATTGACTAGTCCTGTATAATCAAGTTTTAAATTCTAGGTTTACTAAGATAAACTTTAATAATTCTTAAATGTGCATTAGGAAGATAAATCCTAAATTGAGCTGGCTGAGTGCTTCATGATTGTTCTCTTTATCCATTTAGCCATCATTGAAAATGGACTATATTGGCAAAAATAGTTGTCTGTTTTCCTCTTAATCCCATTGTGTGCTCTTGTTTCTGCCAAAGCTTTCAGCAAAAATTTATTTTTAGGTATTGCTAGATATCTTAGCAATAGTTTTTTCTACGACAGATATAAGACTATATATCACAAAAAATATTTTTCTTTAAAAAAATACTTTTTAGACTTGAAATTCATATCAAATGAGAGTAATTGTCTTTTGTAATGAATTAGACTAACTAGTCTTTAAATGTTTATTTTACGAGAGTGCATCCTTCAAACCTGTACAGGGTGCTCCTCTGACAACAATTTTGCAAGACCGAGGAAAAAATGCCACAATTATGCTGTGAATTGTGCAATACTACGGTAAACTGTTGCTAATCATTGTTAATGATGCAATGGTTTTTATTTATAAATCACAGTATATATGACCAGAGTAAAAAAAAGCAAATTTGGATGATTATTGTACTGAAGTGGTTCTGCTTTGCTGGTTAATTTACTTGAATTCAGTATACATCGATTACAGTAACACAAAATATTAAACCCTTACCTTTCAGTTCATATCCTTGTTATAGAAGTAAAATACTCCCTACATTCAAATACAATACTCTCTATATTAAATGCTTGATAATTTGCAGCACTGATTGAAGGAAAAACTTGACAAGGCAGTACTTATCAAACTGGCCTATCTTTTAACAACATTGAAGAGTTTGGGTTTTTTTTTCCAATCTATTCTTCAATAACAGATTGATCTGTTATTCATCTATTCTTCAATAACAATCTATTCTTCAATAACAACGTGTTTTATGTCTTTACCATTATTACAAAAGATAGGATGAATCTGCTATGCTGACCGCTGCTAAACTAATCTAAATAGTCAGGAGTATCTAAAAAGTCATTAGACATTTTGATTAGATGTGTAATAGGCAGATGGTGGTCATTTAGCTGATACAATACACTTTAAATCAAACTAAGATTATGAATACAAAAAGATTAATCTAACCCTGTCCAGCCAGGTAAGTCAGGTCCAGGAAGGACCAAAATTCCCTATTTAGTAGATAGAAAGGAAGGTTTTGTTTAGGAAACTCTAACAAGAGCTCCAGGATTGAAACCTCAGAATGAGCCTTTCTCTTTAAATCAACCATGGTTATTAACATTATATGGCAGATTTGTGGTGTGGTTATCTTTTATCTAAACAATCATTTTGTAAAAGATTCCACAACCTGATAATTCTTGGAGATTTGTATTTTCTCTCTCCCTCCATTTGCTTTCTTGAACCAAAAGTATATATAATGATAAGGAGCCAGTAGTTTTTTGGGTGTTTTTTTTTTTTTTTCTCTTTTTATGTGTTAAATCCATTTGCAACCTTTGAAATTTGTTGGCTCCTGAAAGCCAAAGTGGAATTTATACATGCATAAAAAATTGCTCTAATTTAGCTCTGAAAATTTCTAGCAAAAAATCATCGAGGGCTAACTTTCCTGTCCCAAACCCATACTACCTGGAATTTGATATTAAAATATACTTCAGCCCAAAATCCCCAACCAGTTTTAGTAACTACAGTTTTCATGTAAAACTCAGTTTTCATCATAAAACTCTGTCTAGATCAATATATTCACTAAGGAACTGCTCAGCTGTGTGATAAGCACTTCTGAGTGATTTTTAAGCTGCTGGTATAACACGTCCTGAGGAGATACAGGATCACTACTTAAAAAGGTAAGGTTTGCATCAATTTCTAATATAATGCAACTGAGAACAACAAGATCTCAGAAGTGGTTGCTTGAGATACAGGATCTTGTTATTCCTTTGCACCTAAACACAACTGATGAAAAATATCAGAATATCTTTTTTGGAGTTCATAAAAAAATGTAAGTGATTGAAGTCTGGTGGCTTTGTGGCTGAGCCAAGACAATACTCAGGTTGCAAACAAAGCACTAAAAATGGCTGCTAAAAATACTTTGGAAAACATGGGGAGAAATTAGTTTTTTGCAACTCAAATTAACTTTGTTCCCCTGGTAGATGACTGAGCAGGAGGTATTATCAAAGCGGAGTAAGGCTCAATACAACAGAATTTTTCTATCTCTTTCCAGATTTGATTTTTTTCCATGGCAAATTAAAAATTAATCAATTAATAAAACTTTTCATATTAATGCATCCCACAACCTGATTCATTGAATGGAATAACTAAAAAGCATAATGAATTGATTGGTCCATGCTGCATATTTTGTCACATGGGTAAGTCACATAGTAAGTAGGTATAACTTCCCACAGTAGATGGAGTTTCAAAACCAGCCACAAATATTGCAGCAAAATTTGAGAACATAAGCATTGTGCAGTAGAATCTGAGTTTCAGGTTGATTCTTCCAGATGAAAGCAACACAAAAACACTTATCTAAAACCATCCCCAGATGGAGTGGTGGTACCATCATGTATCCAGTCAAATATTTGGATTTGGCGATCACATTTGCAGGATAAACCCCAGTAAAGAGCCTTGCAATTAAAACAAAACAAGAAATATACATTAAGTGACTAATCAAAGGAATCACAATGCATGGATGTTCTGAAACTCAAGTTTCTGTCCCTGTGTTTAATTTTACAAAACAATACAGATGGAGCTAACCAAGGAGCAGGCAGTTCCATGCCTGCTTTCCATCAGATGATTGCAGGGGAATTTCTGTGTCCTTTGAAATACAAGTGGCACCTTCCCACCTGCTGTGTTTAATTTGAGAGTCCAGCACTATCATTAACAGAATTCTTTTTTGAACTGTGTACTATCTCACATTCATTCTCAACAAAAACAGAAAGCTTTTCTCAACAGGCGTATGCCTTTATCTTCCCCTGGAGAAAGCAAATCATTCATCCAAAGGATACATGGTAGGTATAATGTTCAAACTCTTTTTGGAGCATTTTAAATGCTGCTTCTTTCCTCATGAATGGGAAACATGAACATAGTCTAAATATCAGTGACTGAAGCTATGCTGAGAAGTTTCTGAGTTATCTGAGCCCTCGTTTAACTTCACAGGCATCCCCTTCTTTAGTGCCGCTGTTGCTTTTGAGCAAGTCAGATCACTAAGGTAGCTAAAAGCATGTCCAGGAAACATGTTCTATCAGATAATTTACATGTGCAGGAGATATATTTTTCATATTCATTCCTGCATAAACAGGATTTAGATTCAATTTATTTTTAGATTTACCAAAACATAAGCATGAAAAGGAGAACAGGATTAGAACTGAACCATGTCAGCCTTGTGGTGTAGTGAGTCCAGATCACCCCCAAAGTTTAGGTCAGTTCATATGAGATTAAAAAATACATTATCCAGCTCTCACTAGCTAGTCAGTAGAAATAAAAACCTTTCCTAATGTCATCTTACTCTTTATCGATTCTTCTCCTCTTGTCCCCTTTTCAGTCCCAGCTCTCCCTTACATAAGCATAATCAAATTACAAGAGCACTATGTGATCAAATTCTACTTTGCCCGTTCTCAGCTTCATCCCTATTATTAGAGTCTCCCCAGTGCCTTTAATTTAATGAAAAGCCCTGCAGCCTAAATGTCATTGCTATTCCAGATTCCTATTTTAAATCTTCAGGCCCTGCAAGGCCTCACAGAAGGCACTACATGAGCTGGGTGGAGCATGCACAGCTGAATGCAGGTCTGAAGCACTTAGGAACAGACCCAACACCTGAGCAATAACTCCCTAAAGACAGGGAAGAAAAGCAGGAGGGTGTTTGTCTCAAGAGGGGTGCATGAGGTATGGAAGAAAGGTTAGATGCTTGCAAATGATACTGGGTCTTAAGCAAAACCAAAAAGATTAAATCTCTCATCTATTTTTTTTTTATTATCAAGTTTTAAATAGCTTTATGAAAGTGTGGAATTCTTTCTAACCTTTGGGAACAAATAATTCTGATGTTATAGATTATTATTTTTTCAATTTCCTACCCATAAGTCAGAAATACAGCTGTGGGCAAAAATTTACACCTGCAATCAAATAAAGGCTCAGTCATTATGGTATGGTTCTCAAAATGCCTGTTTTCGTTCATGTAGACACTTTTACAATCTTAAATGCACCAAAAAATATCTGCTAATGCCATCCTTACCTTTGGTACCTAGTTCCACAGGAAAAAAAATTACCATTCAATGAAAGCCTTGTCAAAGATGAGCTAAAAATGTATCCTCCTGCCTTTTCCTCTGGCAATTTGGACAATCATGTCAAAGTTATGTAAGGGCCAGAGACAAGAAAATCCACATATGGTAATTCATACACCCAGTTTACTACAACATATGGCACAGTATAACATGAACATGTGTTCACTGCCCTCCCCTCTTCCTTTTATTTTTTTAATTTGGGAGCCTTATAAGTAATTTCTGAATGTATGGGAAGTTTTATATGTATGGAAAGTACGGCAGCTAGTAAAGAACTTATTAAAATGGACTAGTGGGTTAAATTCACACAGGAATAAGGGAGATAGTTAGCTAGGCTGACTGTTCATAGAATGCTAGTACAAAAGAAAATGGAATTTTTGGTGATTTCTATCAGTGAGCACAGGCTTCATGGTAGCACCAGTCTTTAGCTCCAATTGCTTGGGTGATTATTTTGTAAGGCTTTCTAATGAGAATCGAGAAACTTTCTGCAAAGCACTTTCTAGAGCAGAAATCTGTTGAATAAGTGGAATTTTAAAGTTCTACAACATATTGCATGTATTATAACTACATTTATATAAATGTATTACATATGCATCATTTTACATACACTACTATATGTATGATATATAAGTATCACATATATATATACACACATATATATATATATATATATCTTCCACGGGTACCAAAAATTTGCACATTTTTCTTAATATTTGAGGTGTTTCAATGATATCTAAAAAATCCAGCATGCAAACATAGAAGGAAGCTCATCAGCTGACTCGTTACGTGACAGGCCCAGAGGCAACTCCAAAGCATCAACACAACTGCCTGAGGAGACTGCCAAGGAGCCAGCTGCTGCTACTGGAAAATCTTCCAAAGCTTTGCATCTGTGTCCTGGTACTGCTGTCCAAAAAAAGTCCACCACAGTAAACAAAAGCAATAACAATAATAATAAACAAAAAACCAAAACAAACAAAAAAAAATCAAAAATTCATTTTTGTTGTGAAAAACTCGTAACATGTTATATAACACACTATATGCATCAGGGCAAGATGTATCTTTTCTCACAGATATTCCTGTACTCTGCTCATGCGATGTGTTGCTCCTGACTTGCCTCTGGTGCTTTCCATGAACTTACAACAAGTGAGCAGTCAAAATGTTAAGGAAGCAATTCAGGAAACTAATCATGGGTGTGTAGTGGCATTTTAAACACCTAGATCCCAGCTGCCTGAAGGAAGCAGTGGTCCAAAATGTTGTGCAGATGTTTAAAATTGCTTGAGACTGCTAAATACAGTCCCCTCTCAAATAGCTGTCATGTGCTTTAGCAACAACAGGAAAGTTGGACTTCATGCAAGATGGTTTTACAGGATTGAGAAGTGAAAATAGCTCCCTTCTCAGTCTGCTCTTGAGTTTCTGGATCAGTATAGTTGCAAAATTTAATTAGGCAGGATAAATACCTGGATGGGATTCACTTGTCCTAGCTATTAAGCACTAAAATCCCTTCTCTAAATATAGGAGTAGAAATTCAAGCAATTAGAATAAAGTCCTTTCAAAGAATGCTTTTGCAAATTAGCTCCGGTTGAGTTTGTCATTACTAAGACTGACAGATACCGGATAGTTTTTTCACTATCATCCTTCAGAAATTATTGAAATATGATTTGAATGATGAATGACTGATCAATGAATGAATACCCAGAATGTTGCAATGGGATATGCTGAACAGGCTCTGGGTCTTTCTGGTACCTATGATCTACAGCTGTGCAAGACTCAGCAATGCAGTATTTTATCTACCCCCCTGTGGAATCCTTAAAAAAAAATAAAATCTATCAAACCAAGAAAATATGACCAACAAATAAAAATCCACATGAACAGAAAATATCCTTGTATGGATAGTTTTATTTTCCTCAAGTAAAGTAGGTTCTCTCTTTGTGAAGTGTTGTCTTTTCTTTATATTGTGGAAAAGCCAGACAAAATTAAGGGACAAACCAAATCTGTGGAGTACTTGAAAGAGAGTTAGCAATACAAACACATCCTCACAGAAAGTTCAAGAATTTTTTAGAGTTTAAGAAGAGGATTTTTTCCTGCGGAACACAGAGCTAGAAAAATGCTCTTGAGTTACAGGTTGCTCAAAGAGAACATTTGCTTATGCAGATGTGGGCAATTCTGTTTCATGAGGTTTAAAAGCTGAGTCATGAGTCTGCAGCACATGGAGATGGGGATTCTAGGTGGAAACATGTCTGGCTTATTTTGGATCAGAAGTCTCCATGGGTAGCCTCAATAATGTGAGGCAGAGTGTCAAGCAGCTGAAAAAGCCCACACTTGGTAATGTTGATAGGATGACAGTCTTTATATTAGGTGCTTTAGGAATAATTTAATCAATCCTTTAAAACCTATGGAAAAGCTGAAGGATATATTTTCTCGGGGTTAAGTTTCCAGTTTATTGCTTTCTCCTTCCACATGGAGACAACAGGAAACTTTCATAAATGGCTGGATCTAAAATAATTCCCGAGTTAAGCTTTTTAAAAATTTGGATGCTTTATGCAAACTGGATTAGTTTTAGGTTCTGAAATCTAACTCATTGAATGATTTATTCTAAACAAGGATATCCTTTTTCTCCCCCCCCAGACGTTTGTAGTATTTGAGAAAGGGTTTTAAATGAGCCTTTTAAAATACTGCATTAAGTTTCTTGAAGCCTCACTGTGAAGTCTGATGAGCAGAGGAACAGTGATTAATTGTAGTTTGCTGTCTTGCATTCCAAAATAGCAATTTTCCAATTTAAATCTCTTGTATATTTTTGTAAGAGTGTAATTTATATTCTCCCTCCTGTGATTTCCCAAGTTAAGACACGATTTAGATATAATTCCACAATATTAGAATTGGGGAAAATGAAGCTCTTTTGACTGAATATTCAAGCAAAGAATGTGTTTTGGGCTATGCCATAAATCATGCTTGTCAGATCCTTCAAAGGAATTATTCTGTACCACTACCTTGTCTATTATTTAGAAAGCACAGGCACCAAACAAGATAATTCAGCAGTACTGTATCTGATTTACATATGGTTGTCTCCCTTTAATCTAAGGCTTTGAAAGCACTATCTATTTTCAATTTAACTTCAAAATTGTTAAATTTTATTTTGATTGCCTCATAATTGCACTGCATGTGCATATTTAGAGCCTTTTGGGCTTCTACTCAAAGATGATCTGGGGGTTTGATGATAACTAATGAACCATGGCAACCAAGTGGTGCTGAACTCTTACATTCAAGACACATAACTCACCATGAAATTACTGACACTTTAGGTTAGGCTGCTCTCTTGTTCTAAACATTTTTCAGGAAATTTCCTAATAGAAATCTTCTATGGAACCAAGAGATTAATTCACAACAGACAATCAAGCATAAGGAAGCAATCTTCCAACTTATTCCAGAATTTTACATTTCAAGTACATGTTTAATAATACATTAATCCCCAAACCTGCCACTGGACCCTCCATGTCAAAAAGTTACCTATGAACCACTTTCCCACAGAAATGCTTTTCAACAGAAATGTTTGTTTTCAAGTCATTTATATTAAGAAACATCACGTTTTTATATGGCAGATGGAAAGCTGAAATCATTTTTTTATAAAAATAAACTAGTAAGTGAAATCCAGCTGAAAACTTAAGAATTTAAATATGCAACTAGGGTGTAAAGTTCTCTGTTTCCAAAGTTCAGAAAATATTATTTTGATTTCTTAAACCACTACTTATAAACTGAAATATCAATTTGCAGAACAAAAAAATAAAAAATAAAAAAAAAAAAACACCAAAAAGAAGGAGAAAAAGATATGACAAAGTAGGAGTTGTTCTACATAGGAGAAAACAAATCATTGCAAAAACAAAGATTGAAATTTGAGATGATTCTTACTGTAGAATTTTATTGAAGGGAAAAGATGAAAACAGTACTCACCAGCTGGAAAGCTTAAATTGGGAAAATACTTTGAAATGTGTGCTGACAGTACGTATATGATCTGCATAATAATAATTTGGGCAAGTGTCCAGGAAGCACCATTTAATTATTTACTTTATTTAAGAATTAAAGACATAAAATTTTGTGTAGCATTGAAACTTGTGCTATGCACTGCCCTCTAAAATTGTAATTGTAGCAAGGCAGAGACACTTAAGCTAAACTGTTTTGTGAATCAATACAGGTGTGGCAGAGTATGCTTCAGACTGGACTGCACAGATTATTTGGGTCCACACATAAATGCAGGTTTGACTAAAGAACCTGGACACCCCCAGGGTTTAACAATAATCTCATCAATTTGGTTAACACCAGCTGGATTTATTGGTGTAAATTGTAGTCACACCTCTGATTCAGACTCATAAATCTATTTATTAGCACTTCAGTCTCAGGCGATTTAAACACTAAAGCAAAACTCCGTGCAATGCAGGCACCTGAGACACATAAAACTTGAAAATATTTATTCCACAAGTCGGTTTTGGTAGCCAAATAAAAGTTTAAAGATGAATCAAGAAACACAAGTAACATTTTGCAAATATGTAAGTATATATTATTAAACCCGTTGGAGTTTGGTTCTTTTAAAAATCTCACTAGGTGTCTATAAGCATGTTTAAGTCCATAACTGTACTTATTTTTCTCTCTCCCTCCCCTCTATTCAAAAATATAGGAAGGCCTGAAGTGGTTTCCCACTCTGAATGATTCACCTCTGTATTTAATGATTGTTATTTCCTAAAAAGCATTAATAAATGCCAAGAGGACTGTTTCAAGGGCTTGTAAAAATAACACTAAAAATCAAAGATTTTCCTTTGGAAAGCCCAGACTGCACCAAACAGCAAGTGTTTCAAGTTTCATTCCCAGATCACTATTTTGACTCCTGTTCTGTATAGTCAATGGCCTCACTGTGCATCTTCAGGACTACATTTTTACATTTTTAAAATTCTGCTAAACACTACTTTTTGGGGGTGGCAGCAGAGGAGGGGGGAATTTTTAAAACTATTTTTAACACTTTTTGGCGTAGCCTCTTTCTTCTGTATAAAAGCCAAGCCCCCTTATTTAACATAGGGAAAAAGCACAACTTAGTTCTTTCAGTAACTGAATACTCCTCTTTTTGAACACATGCTCCCTTGTGACACAGGCTGAATCACAAGCTCCCTTGTTAAAGTCCTAGCACTCTGCTATTCACCATAAGCTATGGAAATGCCACTAACTACTCCACTAGTTTCTGTTCTGTAAGTAAAATGTCAATTCTCTGCACCTTCACGTGTTTCTGATATGCATCAATGTGATGCTAGGAGCCTTAGCAAAGATATTGTTTGGTTTAGAAAAAAATTAAATGAGGCAAAGAGAGTCTGCTTTGACATTTTAAATTTTCTATGAAGTGGACATATGTATTTGCATCATGACTACATCTAACTTTGAGCAATCATTAGCCAAACAAGGATATCACTCCAGCAAAAGCAATTCCTTACTGTTTGCCTAAGGTGTCATAGCACAATTCAGTGACATCTGAATGCCCACTATTGTGGGCAACAGAAGAAAGAATTATGTTTTTCCTTTCACCTTACAAAAAAACCCAAATGTATATGCAGAAGAAAAGTTAATTACACAGACAAATCAAAAATAATAGGGAAACATGTATTTGTTGGTTGCTGGAAACCTAAAATTAAGCAAAAAAACCATGAATGATTTCTTTCATGAAAGCTGCAGAGTATACCTCCCACTAGCAGCTTTGGGAATCTATCCTGTACTGTTCTAAAATTGCTAAACAATGGATGCAACTTTGCAACATAATTTTCTACACTGGAAGTTTCCTGATTGCACATGTCTTCATACAACAGTACCCAGTTCAATCCTGTTTGGTGTTTTCAGCTGAAAGCATAATCCAAAAGAACTGGCCACCAAAATAAACAGAGCAGAAAAGCAAAATGACAAATACGGAAGGCATATCAATCTAGTAATTATTCCTGTTGACCAAACCTCAAAGGCAATATGGGAATTTTTCCTAAAGAACAATCACTACCTGTACATGCAAATAGACCACCTGGGTGCCTTAACCGATAGCTGCAGGAATGTTTTTTTACTTGCACATATTGTTTTTAATCTACACAAGATGGGGTGTGAGCTCACAACTCAAACAAGTGAGTGCAACCAGACTGATCCTCCATGGCACTGAAGATCTGTATACTGTAATATAAACTTGAACATCTGTCACAGCGTGCAAAACTTTCATTGTAGATACTGAAGGAAAAAGCAATTTTTCCTGTACTTGCTGCAGCTTTAAATCACTAATGAAAGAATACGAGGGAACAATCTTGCTATTGTATATCAAAAGACCTTACTGTCTGCTCCTTGAAGTGTTTGGATATTAATAAATTCTGAAGTCATAGGTAACTAGATAAGCACTGTACAGAACTTCTGTCAGTGCCTTCTGACGTCAAGGACTTTCTTGGTAGTGATAATTAGCTTTAAAATACTCCTCTGAGATCATGAGATTCAACACTTAACTGTGATGGCTTCTGTACTGCACGTGGCAGTTGTTCAGGGCAACTGGAAGTCTACTCCCTGAACAGCCACAACCTACTTTTTGTTTCAATTTGATCAACAGAGTGGTTGCCAGCAAAATCTAAGTTATGTATTAGCAAAAAATATATTGAGATCTGAAAGGGCTGCTATATACAGCACATGTAAATTATTTACATCTAGTCAACCCAAGTGACTGCAGACATTGTAAGAAGCACAGCTGCTGCTGGTGCTAGAACCTTGAAGCTGTTTTTTTAATATGAATATTCATCATTACACTCTTAGAAGACTGTAGGGGAAAACATAGTCAATAAAAGTATATTCTGTGTTTTGTAATCAGTAAACAACGTAAGCAAAACAGTATGTGGAGGATATAGAGCAGCTGCTCTTTCCAAATGAATGCCTAATTGTGAAATATTTAGACCTCAGCACTATGATTTCCTTAACAATTCTTTTTCTTGTTAGGGTACATTGGATGTCCTTGTGCTTTATTTAGATTTTCTTTTTTTTTTCTTCTCCACTCACGTTACCACAGGGTCTAAAGCAAACAATCATGGGACAGGGGATTCAGATAATATAACTTCACAATTACAACCCACATTTTTACAATGCTTCTTATCCCAGGGCATCGCTAGACACCGTAGTTATAGTGTAGGTGGGAATTTCCTACTGATAAGCAAAATATACTTATGGCATAGGCAATCCATTTGCCACTGACACTTTGGATTGATGGAGAAACCCATAATATGTGCACCACTGTTTGACTCCTGGCCCTCAGGCAGAAGAGTGGTTTGAGCATGGAGTGCAGCAAAGCGCACTTTGGAACCTCACCAATGAACTCTATAATATTATACAAGTTAACATTCCAGAACTTAGGGCTTGTAATCAAGAACATAAAGCACACATGGAAGCAAGATTTCCTTGCAGCACAGAGGCTATTCAGTAACTGTGACTGCACAGGTAAATTCCTAAACCTGTGTGTAGTCCGTGTATAATCCAGAGTAACTCATCACAGGGATGCCAACCAGCAGTAGACATTTGCTTTCATGGCAGCGCCTGAAAAATCTCCTCTATAATGAAAACTCCCCTTCTTAGAACTCACTATGCCTTTGAACATTCCAGTGTTGCCCTTCATAAATACAGTGACCACAGATTGAGCACTTTTTAATAGCTTCATTCTTGTTTCATATTGTTTTTCAGGAAAAGATTTGGTCTGTTTAAATTATACTCTGTCCTAAGAAACAAATACAAGCAGTTTTATCTGTGCAACAATAAAAAAGATAAATTTTACTGTTCCCAATACCTTCTAAAGCCTCTACAGGGATAAAAAGGTGCTATTATTTCCAAAAACACTTTTTATTTTCAGAAAATACATTATAGTGTTTAAACAATTTTTTATACATCTGAGTGAGAGTGCCTAAACCTCCCAGCAACAAATTAGAAACATAATCTTTCAGCAAAAAAAATTAGGATGCATATCTTCTTATCATTCCCCAAAGGAGAAATATGCTTATATAACTTCAGGTATTGCAGGGATAAGGAATTTTTTTGTATTTGTAGAATGGAATGCAATTCCTTGACATTCTAAAATATGAAATTCAAAAAGTGTTATATGTATGGTGGTAACCACTGCATGAATCTTCCCAGCTGAAAAGGCAAAATCTGTACAGCAAACAAATATTAATGTTCACCAGGAGAAAACTGGACTGAGGTGTTAAACATCTAAAAGTCAGCTGATCTCAAAGCACAACCACCATTTTTTGTACTGAATTAGATCACCAGCTTTTTTATCACCAGAGACTACATTGTGAAAGACAAAGCTCTTGTATCGTTAACATTACCGTGAGCTTCTTTGATAATGCAAATATCCAGTAAATGGATATTTACTGGGCATCACTTAGCACCACTGATTCACCTCTTGCCATCTTGTTCTCCTAAACCCTATCCACACATAAAGGTCATGAAAAAATCAGTATATTGAAAGGTTGTACAATACGAAAAGTTGTACAATACAACTTTCCTGTACTTTCTGCTCAAACTGTTTGCAAAGAAAAACTGAGGGACACAGATATAAAATGACAAAAAGGGATCGGGGAGAAGCTGCAAACAAGTCAACTAATTGTTCTTGACCACGTTTTTGTTCTTCCTATACTTACTGAATGCTTCAGGTGAGCTTCCCTACTGTGCAGATTCCAATATACTTCCCCATTCGATGGACATGTTGAGTGTCACCTTCTGGATCTTCACACAACCCCACTGCTCTTCCCATCATGCTGGGAGTGACCTTCTGTTCTGGCATTACTCCTTATGCCCTAGACAATGAGTTCCTGACCTGCACTAAGAATAAAATCACATTCCCAGCCATCAAGAATGACAAGTTCCATGCACAGCAGGCTTTCCATGCTACTGAGGTACAGTGCCAGATGTTCCGACAGATATTTAATGACTATGACATTTTATTTTTATTTATTTAGTCATTGAAGGGAATTATTATTATTACAGATAATTTTCAAATTATTAGAGCACATCAAATGATGTTTTTATTCATTTTTTGCTACTAAATGGTAGTGGCATAGAACATTTAATATAGCTTTACATCTGCTGTATCTCAAAATGCAACTGAGGAATTAAAAATTCTTAAATAATGGGATTGTCTTGTGTTGACAAAGAAATATACTGTAGCTCTCCTTTTTCTTTGCATAGGTATCATAAGAAAACAGCCAGATGAAAACCAGAAAGACCACTCAGCCTGAATCTTCTGTAATGAGTTTTAAAGAAGGTTTTTCACATTTTCTGTCTTTACAATTACTATGCCATTTGAGGGGTGAGGGGAGGGAATGAAAATATTTCAAGCATGTTTTCCTGGGGGAATAAATTGAGAAATGAAGAGATATTTCTTTATAATGTCAATCTTTACACACACAATCCATATCCTTTTGTTTGTTTTTTTTGTTTTAAACCCCGGTGATAATGGTTTTAGGTGTAGTATTTACTTCAAGAGCTTGGAATGTTTGCATTTGGATAAGCAAAAAACACAGGTTTTTTCTACTTACAACCAAGTAAAGCCAAGTAAATACATTTGTTTCCTGAACCTTTCTAAAAGAACATTAACGTCGTCTATGCATAACAAATATTGTCAATCACAATGAAGGATAATCTATTGAATGATATGATTTTAACTGTTTTAATTCCCTTTACTAACATAAAGCAAACATTTAATTATAACAAGTGACTAATCTGTTCACTCTATTTTGTCTTAAGCTTGTCTTCTTTGTTTTAGAATTTTCATTTTCTGAAAAATTGTTTTTAGCTACCTGTTCCTTATCAGCAACTATCCTTCTACTATCTGCTTTCTCTTTAATCTCTTATGCAGGCTGTTGTTTTATTCTCCCTTTATTTTCACTTTGCCCATCCCTGCTTTTCCTTCTCCACAGAAGCTTGTTTTCTAATCTGTCCTATAGAAACTTTCTCTGTAGTATTTACAAGCCCTTATTTTCAGACAGATGTTCTAAGCATATGCTGAGGTGCAGAATCAAAATTCTCTTAACACTCCTTTGTCATAGCTTATTGTAGAGACACAAAGGCTGAGAAATTCTGACCTCCAAAATATGAAGGATCTCTACAAAGGCAGAGCTGGCATTTAACTAAGCCTCTGTTATTTTGCTTTCATAGTTTAAATAGGTAATAAATACAGAAAAGAAAAAATCTGATACAGCAAAACTAATGAGAGAATCTGGGTTAAAATCATCTGAAATGCAGAGTGAAAGTGCACTTTAGTATGTGCAAGAAATCACTGGATCACAGAGTTGTTAGGGCTGGAAGGGACTTCAGGAGATCACCCAGTCCAACCCCCTGCCAAGGCAGGGTCACCTGGAGCAGGTGTCACAGGAGCGAGTCCAGGTGGGGTTTGAATGTCTCCAGGGAGGGGGACTCCACAGCCTCCCTGGGCAGCTGTACCAGCGCCTGCCACTCTCAGTGTAAAGAAATTCTTGCTCATGCTGAGGTTTTAAAGGTTTCCAAACTTCTCATGTCTGTTTATGGCCTTGTCCTTTCACTGGCCATGACTGAAAAGAGCCTGGCACCAGTCTTTGAATATTTGTATGCTGTAATGAGATCCCCTCTACCTTGTCTTCTCCAAACTAAACAGGTCCAAATCCTGCTCAGAACTAAATTTTCACCAGTAAGAAGAACCTTGACACAAAAAAAAAAAAAAAAAAAATCAACTGTAACTGCTTACAGTCCACTATGCAATGGAGTAAAAAAAAAAAAAAAACCAACAAACTTTAGGCTTACTGGAGATAAAAACATTTATTTTTAACCCAAATAGAGCCTCAAGTGCAACCAAAGTTGAATTTTAAAAAGAATAAGGTTTAGAAAAATATTTCTGAACAAAATGTAATTGTGACCCCATTTTTTAATTTAAAAAAAATCTATTTTCATAGCCAATTACAGCTGCCAATTTATCAGTCATTCAAGATGCAAGTTGTTTCATTAAAATAATAAAGAAAGGAAGGCAGTGATGTAAGATCATTTAAGATACAGGTTCGCTGATTCTCTCTGCAATTAATGAATGAATTAATTAAACTTGACAAAAACCAAAATGCACTAGACGCTCATCTAAGAAGCAGTCCCAATTTGGCAGATGACTGTAACCCAAAGAGCAGCTGAGGTTACCTGAAAACTAACTGGTCAAAAAAACCATTTATGCCACTGGGGTCGGGACTTGCACATTTCTGCTTTGATTACAGTCACAAACAAGCTCATTTGAGTGAGTTAAGCACAACTTCACGTGGAAGAGTTAGGGAGCCAAAGTGCCTTGGAACAGAAACTCATCAAACCTGCAGTATCCACTGCTTTTTCCTGTGCAGATTTTTCTCGCACATAAATACAGTATCACCATGGAATTATTGAGTTCTTGCTTCTAGATGTTGGACATCTAAGATGAGCACGTTTGTGCATCAGCTGTGGTCTGAGACCTAAATTTTCTCCAAGTTTGCTGGCTCTGGGCTTGATGGTTTGGGTTAACTCTTTTTTTAAACTTCAATTTGGAAAAAAAGAGAATTTAGGTGCTAATTTCTCAACTCAGTCAGCAGCTAATTAACAACCTGAATGGGAACATGAAAAAACTACTACACACTGAAAGAGAATGCCTCTAGATTTTCCAAATATAATCCTGTTTGCAGGTTTGTGTTGGTTTTTGGTATTGTTTTTCGATATTGTTTTTCCGTGGCAAAGTTGTTTCAGAACAAACTTCTTTAATTTTGCACTGAGAAATACCTCACAAACGTTTATCTTTAATTACTGTAATTTCTTGCTCAGATTGATGCTTCCTCTAAATGGCAAATTCTTACTTTGAGTGACAAGTGATTCTGAGTAATTTGAGTGTTTGCAATAGTCTTCTCACATTGCCTACACAGGTTTGTTTTCCCATTTGTCTTATCTCATACCTATCTACTAAAGAAAACAGAAAGTAGATTAAGGATTTCAACTTAGACTTTTTTCATATTCAAAAAAATTATTGCTTATGAATATTGTGGCTCTTGGGAGTTACACTTCAGAACTCCACACAAATGCTTTTAAGAAAGACACCACCACATCCTCCTGTGAAATTCCAGACTATTACATCTATGATAGCAAGGTAAGCAAACAACATTCATCCTAATACTTGATAAATGTTACAAAAAATGGGTGTACACAGGGTTGAACAGTCAATTGGTGTGCAACACTGACACACTAATCAAGCCAATTTCAATCAGAGTCAAAATGGCAGCATCATCCAAAAACCAGCAGGTTGATGACAGGTACTGATGACAGGTGTCATCTCACTGAGGAAAAAGATGGCCATGGTTGTCGGCATTATGTGATTCCCTGCTGTATGGGACAGGACACCCAGGAGGGGATGCTCCACAGGGGGCACCCATCACAATCTTTCCTGATGGCCACTAGAGAATTTTCCTTTCTCTGTCTACCTGTTCTGCAATACGGACGTAGCTGTAGGTCACCAGCTACATGTCCCTGGAATAAGAAAGACTTCGTGCATGTCCGGCTGCCTCAGCTTTGTGTTCTCTAGTTTGTTATACCAGTCATTAAAATACAGTATTTATTCTTCATCTTAGGAGCCATTGTCTGCTTCATATTTTCTGCAGAATGGTCTGAATAAAAAATACTTAGCACTAATTTGTACTAAAAGGTCACACTCAGGTAGGTAAATTCGCATTTCCTCTAGTTCCAAACACGAGCAGAAGTGGCACATGGCTGCAATGAAGCCAGAAGACACAGTAGAAACATGTGCTGCCCTAGTGCTATTAGACTGCACAAGAACAAGCCACTTTATTTTAGTATTTGCATGATCAGAATGATGACGTGGAAGCAAGTTTATTGCTTTTTGTAGAATTTGCTCTCTGGAGTCTTTCAAAATATGGAATTTAGCTCCTTTTTGTGAC
Source organism: Corvus kubaryi (assembly GCF_017639235.1). NCBI lineage: Eukaryota > Metazoa > Chordata > Aves > Passeriformes > Corvidae > Corvus > Corvus kubaryi. Next base: position 49,448 of record NW_024582049.1, read on the forward strand.
ATTGACCTTTTGGGGTGAGTGTCTTGGTTGATGTTTCCTATGAACCCCAGAAGGTCATCACTGCAATGTTTTTTGGTTTTTGTTCTTTTTTCTTTTTCCTCTAGGTCACTCTCAAACTTATCACCTCCAACTTTAATGTTTAGGCTAAAAAGATAATGGTAACAAAGACAACAGAGTGTGAAGAGTTTGCTCATCTGTTTGTCTCGTTGTTCCTTTTTTAAACCAAGTGGAAGAAGGGTAAGATGAAAGGAAGAAAAATCAGTTATTCTTTCTCTCTTGTGAATGCAGCCATGGGAAACTGTGCTCCACAGGTCGTGAGACTTAAATTACAAAGGCTAGAGGCTGGTTTCAGTCACCTCACATCAGAGCACATGTCTGCACTTTTTAATTTATATTTTCCCCTCAGTTTACAGAAGGCTGCCTGAGATCAACATCGTCTTTTGATCTCCCTGAAAGTCACTTGTCCCTAGGTAGGCACATCACATATATAGAGTTATCTCTGTTCCTCACCCAGCGTTTTAGTCTTTCCGTTGTTTCCAATCCATCTTTTAGAGACACACACAAACATGCTCTTCCTAGCCAACTCAGCAAGCTGTCCTACCTGGAAAGCACAGAATGTGTCTCTGGAATGGCTTTTTAACAAGTTTCACCAGGATGCAAAATTACCTAAAATGACACTGTGGATGGTCAGATGGAGCTGTCCACAACAGGCACCTGGAACTAACATGCAACTGCCTCAAGCTAGGGAAAGCAAATTTGAGAATAAAGCACCTCTTGGAGAGCAATTGCCCATGTGTGTTCCCACTGTGAGAGATTCACATTTGTGAAAAGTAAAATCTTGGCAGGCAACCCCTTGATGTGCAGAAATTTGCAAATCATTTCAATCTAAGCAATTTCCCCATCCTTACCAGAAAGCACTAAGGCTGCAATTGTACCTTGATAATCATAGCTACTGAATTCTAAGCAAAATGAAATTTCAGCAGAGTCAACACTGTTAAATACTAAAATGCTTAAGAGAAATGGCATTTAATTAAAATATCCAGAACTTTTGTAGCTAATGCATCAAACTTTATATACTAGAAACCTAAACCCAGGATTAGTGGAAGTTTTAAACAGGGATTAAACAACATGAAGATCTGGCATTATTCTGATAAACCTGCAAAACACAAGAGTGCTCCTCCATCCAGCCCCTCACCAAAGTGTGAGATTAGAGTTAGTGACACCACATACCCTTCTCTTTCACATCTCTCTTTAGATATCTCACTGGTTAAGAAACAAAAGCTCGCCCAGGAATAAATGTAAAAAGAGGGTTTAAATGTCAATAGTTCCTAAAGGTAAGCTCAGTCATTCAGCACATTTCTAGCACTCACCAGAAACATCTGGTCTTGCAAACAGTGAAAAGTGAATGAGTTGTATCATGGGTTTATCCCAGCATGGTAAAACCTCTGATCTAATCGTCACACTAAGATCAAAATGAGAAAAAAACCCAACAGAGCAGAATAACATAAAATAGAGCATGTTGTGAGAGAGTCTGAAATGGTTTAGTGAGCCAGGATAATTGGTTATTTATTAGGTAAACTTTCCTGGCCTCAGACAGCACACGTTACTCTCAGCCTCTTTCTAGGATTTAGAAAGAAGTAGGGAAAGAGCAGGGTATTAGTTACACAAACTGTTACTTTCATTGCACATGATAGCACACCTTCTTGCAGTCTCAAACACCAGACCAAATCCTAGACACTAACATGAATTTGAGCAATCAAGTCACCTGAAAATTATGAACAAACTGTTGCATGTGACCTGTGTAATCCCATCCCTGCACTTGCATGGCCAGCTGAGGTGGAAATTTACCTATTTTCAAACTAATCCTAAAATATCAACAGAAAGCATGGCTCTCTTGAGTTGTTCACTTTCTCCAAAATGGCATTTAGAGTAGTTTTGGATTAATTTTAGTATTAAGCTTGTCAGATGAGCAACACCACCACAGATTTCAAGTATGAAGGAGTCCAATGGAATGGAAACTGTTTACTCAAACTCTGAATAGAGCTGCAGCTTATTGCATGAGATGATAAGGTTCTGCAGACTTCTATATGTCTCCAAAAGGGGGAAAAAAAATAATATAGTTAAATAATTCTTTTTTCATCTTAGATTTCTGGGGTCTTGAAACCTTTTATTAGAAATGCTTCTCCTACCCACTCTCTATTTCTAATGGTTTTCCCACAAAGTGCTACCTACCGTCTCCTTTTTTTTTTCTTGTAATTTAACTGTTTTCCAAATTTTTGGTCAACAGTAACATTACGGGAGATAAGCAACTAATGATCAAATTTTAACAGATTACAGGTCTTAAGCCTTAGAGACAGGACACAATAGCATGCAGGATGTGATTTTATCTGCGAGACACCCATTTTCTATCATTAAACTACACCATATAAAAGGAAAAAGGAACACTGTAAGCACAGTTATTTCATCAAAATACTCAAGGATTTTAAAGGTGCAAAAAAAAAAAAAATTGCAAAATCATATGCCATAAGACTCTAACCATGCTGGAAAAATAAAACCAAAGTCTTGTAGAATATTGCTTTAGTTAAGGAGTGCTAGTTGTAGGATGTCTGAATGCATACAGGCACCAGCTTCCTAATGATTAGCACAGTTTCATTGACAGGCTCGGCTGCAGAATCACAAAGCAAACATAAATTGCAGCAAATTAGCAGAAGATTTTTTTTCTTTCAAGAAAAAAGTTTAATGGGTGTTTTGCCTGAGGAGCTGATTTCGATGGCTTCTCAGCAGACGAGGCCGTGCTGCCAGGAACCACAGGAGTGTACAGTAAATTTAATAATGGCCCTATGCCACAGCATGGTTTATACAGCTATGCAGCAGATCCCCAGTCAGGCACAGGCTCTGCACATTCAGCACAGGAAACTGAGCATTTCAGAGCCATGAAGGCCTGGGTCTCATTAGGCAGAGCTAGAACTTGTGGCTGTCTACAGAGATAGCTGCCCCTTAAAAATCCATCTTGCTTCCAAAGAATTTAGCACAACTTTATCAATAAACTCTGTCACAGTGGAATTAGCCCATAAACAAAGTCACTGAAAGACGCCTAAAGGAAAAGGAGATTTGGAAATATTTGAGAAAAGATAAAAATGAAGAAAATGTAGTATCAGGAGGAATTTTTACTACATCCAATTGATCACCAGATTCATCTGTCCCAAATTAAACACACAAAACAAAACATCAGGTTCACGTTGCAAATACATGAAGTAAAAAAAAAAAAAAAAAGCCATGCCAGGAATATTGATATCAGAGCATGCCATTTGAGTTACAATTGGCAATAATTGCCAGTCTCCGTTCCGGAACATTTTAATTTACTCATGGCAAACTGACATTCAGATAGGTAGAAAAAATTATTTCCTACTTTTAAAATCAGCAAAGAAATTGCTTCCAGTCTGATCTTTACAACTGACTAACCCCAGCATAAACACAGGGCAAATATCAGCACTGAAAGGAAAAAGGTTTCAGAGGTGATGCTTAATCATGGTAGCCACAACATCATTGCTTGCTTATTTTGCTGTCTGCAGAATTGATACATATGTTCTCATGAATAAATTCATTGATCTCTCTCTCTCAAACATTAATATGAACAGGCATCATGCTACAGAAACATATCCATTTGGGATGCTCTAAAACCTTCTGGGAAAAAGTGCACATAAAAATAGACATTGAAGATGAATAAGTATTTTGTTATTATCACCATTTTCAAGTGTCTCTATCATCGATGAACTCAGACCTCAAACATCATTACATACTTGATGCCTTTCTCAAAGAGGTATGAATTATTGCTGCTAGTTTGGAGTGGACAAAAGTGTTCATTGCCATGTTAATGCTGACATACCCTCTACATGTCCAACACATTTTCCTTGAAAAGTTAACACTCTTCAGTCTGCTGGATAGCAGAAATCATTCTCTGTGTACCACAATAGATGAACAGTTTATTTATTCGAGTCCCACTCACACCCTACAGGAGTGAGTCCCAAACTCACTCTTCCTATGCAGGCAGAAGAGCCACTGTGGGTGGGGAGCAGGAGTGTGCCTGTGAATCCCAGCGATGACCCAGGTCAAGGAAGTCAGAGACAAAAGAAAACTTTAAATCTCCTCTTTGAGTCCGCACTGTCCTTGAATTGCTTTGCTGTCCTGGAGGCAGGGGGCAGAGGGGACATTTTCTGTTCTGACAGTGCTATTGCATTCTATCTTCTTAAGGTAATTACTCTGGCTTTCTTGAGATATAGTGGATTTTGACTTAAGGCCTTTTTATGCTACTCCAAGAGGAAAAAATAATAAAGGTTTTAAAGTGCTTGAAAACAGCCTCAAGTCCAGACATAAATAACTACAGAATTACATCCTAAATGTTTACTAGGCTGAGGGAAGAGATAAATCACATTATATCTAAATGGAATAAATATACTAATAAATAGAAGTTTTGGAGCACAGATGGCAGTAGAAATAAATATCACTGCAAATCTTTTCCTTTTAAAAGCTGATTTAAAGGGAACATAAATGATGACATAATCATATTTAAAGGACAAGTGTAGGTTAAATAATTTACATATATTAAATAGCTGAGCCTTGGCAAAAATAAAAAGAAAAAAGACAGTGTGGACAGGACCATTCATCACCACTAGACATTTTTGTTGCTCTCTGTGGCAGAGTGGTATATGAAGCCTAATTATTTTACGTTACTTTCTTCAAAAGTTAAAACATATATATACAAAACCTAAAGAATTTTATTACCACAGTGAGATTTACATAGGATTTTTTACTAAAAGCACAGGCAATATGCAGTGATTTCTGCAACCACACTGGAGTGGATTACCACAGCTCTCCTTTGTGCCTTGGCAACACACGACCAAAATACAATTACGGGATCGCTGCCACCTGCCAGCTTGAGAAACCAAACCACACGCTCCCACAGAATAATAAAGAATGCTAAGATTAAAAAGCAAATGAAGGTTAAATCCTAAAGGTCTTCAGGGACCTCTGGGCTGTGTGTTACTCCTTTAATCCATTTTACTTGCCCACAAAGACGAAGACTCTTCCCAGTCAAATAAGTCCATCTAATGAAATGTCTGAATTTTCACACAACTGAACATGTGCAATGTGCAACTCATATTAAACCTCACCTTTGGATTTATAGCTTTTTCATCTTGAAGCAGGAAAAAGAAAATAGGCAAATTGTTCCCACTGTCAAAAACCCCAGAAACTCTGCTAATAATTTCACATTAAGAAGACATCTTAATGTGAAAAGAGGGTTACTGTTGTATATATCAGTCTGAGAAAATTCCAAAATGTTGTTATTGGTCCATGATTAAATTCTTGCACTCCCTTTCATTTTCAAAAAAAAAAAAAAAAAGCAATTATATTTTAATAGAATGATGAAAAAAGGATTTATTCAGAATCACTTAACAGTTATATGAAGGAATAATTTTAATTATCTCTGAGAGTGTATTAATCTAGAAGTTTTTGTCTTCATATGAGACCACTTTAATCATTCTGTATGTGTTCACATTTTTACTCCCATAAACTTAGATGTGATTTGAGAATATTCACAGGGGAATAGTGTTTGCCAGTGTACAGGTGCTTCTCAGTAGTCCATATTTTGGTTTAAATAAACCTAAACATGAACAAGGGCTTGTGTACAGATATTCTGTGGAGTTTCTTCCCCACACTTTCTATTATTAAAAATTGGAAGACTTTATGCCCTTAATACTTAAGACCAGTTAGAACTTGGCTTGCAACTACCCAGTATCACCCAGAATTTATCACCTAAGGCTGTACAACTACTTACACCTACAAAAAAGATTATGATTCCCTACAGACTTCCACATTCTTACTCCTTCTTGCTTAAGCTTTCCAGTTTTCAAAGCTGTTTCATGCACAACTCCACCAATATTTACACATCAATAACTTAGTATGGCACAAACTGAGCAATATCAACCTCTGCTCCCAGAATCCCCTCCCCATACTAATTACTTCTGGCATATCAAGTTGAAGACATTGCTCCCCAAGATCTTCGCTTAGGATGCAGAGCTGGCCTAAGAAGTTTATAAGTCTGATATTTGCTCCAAACTTATCCCCCCCACAGCCACCACACTTGTGCTGGGGATGCTGAATTAAATGATGTGACTTAAAAATATCTTTGCCATCCCACTTCCACCAACACCCCCATTTTGGAAGGTACAATGGACCAACAGTTTATAGAAACTGAAAATAAAAGGAATAGAATTCCTACTCTTAGAGAGCTTCTACGCAGGGTTACATTAAAAGGGTGTTAGGGGAATTTAGTGTTTCCACTTATGATGTTCCTGCTCTAAATGTAAAGACCCTTTTGTTTTGACTTTCAAAACTGACATTTTCCAAAGCACCTAAATTCAACAATATTTTTTTGCAATATGACATTAATCCTGACTTCATTATTGCTAGAAAAACTAGGCTGAGAAACAAGTTGAAGCAATTCCTTAGACAACTTATTTGTGTTCTGACCAAATAGTTCTAAAAAAATTACACAGTGCAGAAATACTCAAATTAAAAGAAATATTTTTTCTACATATCTGAAACTACAATACACTGCACTGTTGTTATAGGTTGACAAATCAGCTTTTCCCTGGTGTCTGGTGTAAAATATCATACACAGGAAAAGGTTAATCTTCAGAGAAAATATCATCTCTTGGCCCTGTGCATTTGTTGGAGTCACACAAGCTTTCTTTGCTGTCATCCCAGCAAAGCTGCTTTAAGTAGTTCAAATTAAATATCGCTAGTAGTACATGTTGGTAGCAAGTAGAGGCAAGAAAGAGAAAAACTTTGGGGTGGAATTTAAAGGGGAAATAGGATTATGTTTGCTCTGTAACATGGCCCCCAAATTATGATTTTAAAAACTGTTCAGGCCTCAGTTGTACAGAAATTCAATTTACTCAGTTCTGAAAGTAACTGAACTTGATCTGACCTGCCACTATCGATCCAGCAAATTTAGAAACATTTTTCATTTATTCCTGGTAGTGCTTTCAATTACAGAGATACTATCATTTTGAATATTTCCCCCTATGAAGACTTCCCCCCAGGTTTTACAAAAGGAAACCTATTAAAATGTTTCCCCATCCTTTTAGCACGAAAGAGACAAGACTGAATACAACAGGAAAGACTGGAGCTCAACACTAAAGCAAAACTTGGCCGAGGAGCCACACTTGCTACTGGATCAGAGGAAAAATTCATGACCACAATCAAACTAAGGCCAAGCTAACATGCTTTGGTGATCCAGAAGGTGGGGGAGTAGGAAGAATTGCAAGTAATTTCATAATTTCTGGGTTTAGTTTCAAGAGCTGGGTTTAATACTCGAAGGAAAGGGAAAATGCCATGACCCTCCACATGACTTTGGATTTCAACATATTAGAATTAAGCCATTCAGATAGTGCTTTGAGACTCAAATTGTAGCTGAATTTCAGTTTGCTGGTAGGAAGCATCTATCCTGTCTAAATATCAAACCATTGACCTGATTAGAAGTTTTCTTAAGATTAACACTCTTTAAAAGGGAGAGAATATCAAACCATCAAAACATACTGTAGTGAGGACTCCCTTATATGGTAAAGCAGACGCTGAGGTTGAGATGACTTGCAAATGGTATCTGTAAATATTAATGCACTTTGACATTGAATATTGCATATCATACATTTTAAGTGTTTTTTAGTGTGTGGATGTTTACAGTGAACTGATGTGCTTCTGAATATGTCTGTTTTCAATTGAAAGTGTGGCTTCATTAAGGAGAGTGAGAACATAAAGCTTAGCATCGTGATCATTCCTCGAGAATTAGCACTAAATTGACATGCATCCTTAATACAACCTTTTAATTGGGTTTGTGGGCACCAAACAGCTTCATGAGCTTTAGCTGTTCTTCACCTTCTTTTCTACAGTTCCAGCTTTCCAGTACCCAGCCTGGGTATTGGCTGCTTTTAATACAGAGTGGTTTTCTCCAGGCTGGGACTTCATCTTGCAGATGCCTTCATTAAGCAACCAGACATGAAAACCTTGTAAGATTCCTTCAATCCTAGGAGCATTTCTTCCACCAGGATTTTTTTTAATATTCTTATTACTGACTCTGTTACCTTCTTTCATAATATCCTAGAATGGTTAATTGGAAAATGGCTATGAAGAATTCCAAACACATCAGTACACAAGATTCATAACCCTCAGTTAAAATGAAATATTGAAGGATCTTAAACATTGCAGGTGACCTTGAGAGAATAAGCACCCTTATATATGTATGGGCTAAGAAAAATACGGATATTTCATTTAGATTAACTGCTGGGCAAGTGAAGTGGCAGGCCCAAAGTGGCCAAAACAGGTGCAATGTCCATTCTGCAGCACGGGAACAAAATCATGAAAGCTGCAAAAATGTCAGTGTAATGCATCCTTCTCTGTGCCTTTAATTTGGACTCTGAAACACCTCAATTTACCTATTTCAGATTCAGGGCATTTTCTTTATTCTGCTTTTAACAGAAAGATTTTCTTTGCCTTAATCTTCTGCAGGATCTGACAAAAATGAACACACAGAAGACTGTGTCAAGAGACCGACAAAATCTCATGTTTCAATAAGCACAGGAATGCCTCATATGTGTGGAGCTACTTTGAATCTAACCCACCTATGCAGCTGTCAAGCCAGAGCACATGCTGAGGAAGAATAGGTTGCCTTAGCAACCCCAGTCCTGTTGTAGAGACTTCAGAAAAACTGAGTAATTTTATCTCTCTGAAGCACCATTGTGCCATTGTGCTTAAATACCTCACACATAAAATAGACATACATTACCAAACTCTCCATACACACTTTGAGCTATTTTCATGCTATGGGTCATAGAAGACTCTGCTTGGGAAAAATTTTCTTCTTCTTTCTTACCATTAGCGACCCTTGCAGCAGTCATCAATTAAAAAGGTAGCACTTGCTTATTGCCTTTTTTTGGGGTTTGTTGGAGATGAATGACTGACACCATTACAGAGTTAAAACTTCTCTTCCAGCTGTGCTGGCTTTAATGATTAATCTAGCTCAGAAAACGACCAGCTACCTAAAATTGATTTTAATATATGATATTGTTGGGCTGTTCAGAGAAATTTGTGAGAGGGAATAATGACTACACTCGGCCAGTATGCTTATTATTGTGAATAGCCTTTGGCTACACAAATTTCAGGTCTGAACTGTACATAATATGCCATTAAATTGTAATAATTGAAAGTTCTAGAAAAAGGAATCTAACGATACCCGACAGAACAATCTTAGCTCCATGAGAATATATTTAATTAACCCTTAATCATTTTCACCTTTATGACACTGGAAACACTTCTAGGATTTGATTTACAAAATTATTATGCCATTAATAAGAGGAAGATATTATTGACATACCAAAATCCAATTTAATTACTCCCTTGATTCCTCCAGAGGCAGAGAGAAGCTTGCAATTTTCTGACACTATGTTCCATTTTTAATATTGTGAAATAAAGAATATCTCTGAGTAGGCCAGAAATGTTGCATAATTGTTTCTATCTGAGCTACAAGCACAACTATACCAACGTATTTTGGCTACCTTGAAAGTTCTTTTTTGTCTTTTTCTATATCAAGTATCCCACTTAATACTTTACTCTTTGCTAGAAATACTCTTACATGAAAGAATTTCTACAGTAACTGCCAAACAACTTGCTATTATTTTCATTTTTTAAAGGTATAGTTTGCAATGTTTGCAAAGAAAATGGAAATTCCTGAACTATTTTAGGAATGCATAACTCATCTAACTGACCACTCCAGGATTTGGATGTAAACACAAAAAAACCTCTTAAACTTGTTTTCTAACTGTCAAGAAAACCATGCCTGTTCACTTTCATAATTAATAGACTGATATATCTTAGCAAAAAAGCTAAAATTTACATGCTTCCAAATTTCCATACTGCAAAATCCGCATAAAAGAGAGGAGAAAAAAGCCTAATAGAGTTGGGACAATAAAAGCTGGAAAAAGTGTTGCCATTTATGCATCAAGCACCATAGTTCTTCCTGAAGCACCATGTGCTGCCATATAACATCACAGGGGCATGACAGTTCAAGGTGAAGTTTATCCTGATTAGGTTTCCAACAAAAACAACAAAAAATAAGTAATCTTTGTTGACAGCCACAGGCAACAGTTTCCTTGCTCTTTTTACAGCTTTTGTAATTCTCCTAAACACCTCAACTTTTCTGCATTTTCAAGATGTGTGTAAAGTCCTACTTCATTTGAATTTTATACAAATAGGCCACTGATATTTGTCATGAGAAATTCCAGATATTCATTGTAGAGCGATATCAGACAAGATAAGCTGAACTAATTGAGATTTCTTCAATTAGTTCATTCCACTGTCTTGCCCTGCATTGTAATTTTGTGTGCAGCTATCTTTATTTCTCATGTGTAAAGTGAGTCTCGGTGGCAAAATAATCATATGAAGTATTTAGACTGGTATGTTATCAGGGACAAATCTTTTTCATTCTCAGCTACTGGAGATGAAAATCAAATGTTTTTTAAAGTACACTTGAGGAATTTCCTATCCCTTTTCTTAATAGCAGGTTATATGTTTATTAGTAGCTAGCAACTAGAAAGTCTTAGCCAGAAATATGTAATATTATTTTGGAAAGTACTGCTGAGAGTGGATATTATGGTTAGTTCAACTTTTGGACACTGGATTAATTAGGCTTCTTTATTTTGTATATATCCTGCTCACAAAAGTAGCATTAAGACTGATCTTGCATTCTAGGTGTCAAAAGGTCCAAAAGATTCATTATCCATAACAGTTAAATGAATTAATAAATGTGAAGGAAATCTATGCAGCAAAATTATTTAAATCCATCCTTTGTATACTAGTGGACTGATAATACAAAGTGAGTATCACCCTTGTTTGCAGTCCAGGAGAAGAAAGACATTATGAAAGGAGAAGGACGACCAAATTCTCAACACCATACAAGAGTTCAGAAAACTGTAAAAAGTCAGTGGCAAATATATGAGAAAATAATAAATACTTCTATTTTTTATACTCTATAAATATAACGTGTGATTTTTTCAAGTGTGCAAAACACATGCAAAACATTAAACAGTGCAAGCCTCAGGATATGCATATCTGCACTTGTGTGCAATACTGAATTACCTGCCTCACATCTGGGCAATTGCATACTCACTAATTACATGTTCCCAAAGCATAAGACCCATTTATGTTAGAATAGACCTTTATTATGTCTCATTTAGTGTGAGAATGTGCCTGGTTTGGTCTGAATTCTGCAGGGAAGGTGACTGGTGTTTATAAAACCACTCATTTGATGCTGAATGCTGACCCAATATTGAGAAGTTTTTTGGTTCAAGTTGTACATCAGTATTACTTAATAAACTCTTCAAACACTACAGTGAAGAGAGAATTCAGTTCCTTCTGAAATTTTTATCATGTCAAATACTCTAATATTCAAATCTCTAATTAACTAATGGATTTTTACAGTGCCTTGTTTCTAATATCTTCAGCAACAGTCCGAAGTATCCGCTTTTCAGTGTGTACAATAAGAAATAATTAGGTCTTGTTTTTCTGGAAACATACATGTTTCAGTCCCCAGTGCAGAAAGGGGATTATGAAAACCAAGACCCACTTGGAATTTAATCTGGCAAGGACCGGTAAAGTCTCAGCTGAAAGGCAGTATCTATGTAATGCAAACAAATGACAAAATAATCAAACATGTTTTATGTGAAGCCATGTTTGTAATACTGACACAGTTCTCCATTTAAATCAGGACTTTCAATTTTTCTTGATAAAGAGTAATAGAAGAACCTTTTAAAAATTGTTTTATACTCACAGTAGTTGAGAATGTTGAGTTCCTAGCCAGGAGAGACTGCATGGTGAAGCACTAACCCTTCAGAACTGGATTTTAGTGGAAGTGCTGACACAGTCTCAGTTATACCACCGTGAGTACAACGCTATTATTCCTTTATGGTAACAGACAGTGTTGAAGCTGCCCTGTAATTTGGCACAGAACACTTCTATACTAATGCAATGTGACAATGTTATTATGTCTGCTATTTTCCATGCCATAATAGCAGTATTTGTTTCCACAAACGTGCCATTACATTCACTAATAGGGCTCTACTTAGAGACTGCCTGAGTAAAAACCAATGCAAACTTATAGAAAGCAGATAGTCTCATATAGATTTGTTTTGCTGTGCCAGAATCATTTTCAACCCTATTCTTATTAAAAAAAAAAAAAAAAGATGAATTCCCTGGGAGGGTAGCTTTCACTACATAACCTGCTGTTAGATATGGTTACTATGTTAATGATGTATTTTCTCAGAGGAGATGCATCCTTTTGTAAGAACAGCCATTAACTGTCGTTTTAGTACAGTATCTTTATGTTTTAGGAAAACCACTACTGGTCTGCTTTACATCAATCAGTGTAACACTTCTGTCTATAACATCTAAAGAGCATTGGTGCCCCGAATCTCTAAGTGTCATATCACATCAAAATAAAAAAAATGATAAAACAGATAGCATCCTGGGGTCAAAATTTCTCCCGCCTTGTTTATCTTCCAGCAGACAGGACACTGCAGCACACTGAAAGTTCCCACCTCTGCCACCACGGAGGCTTCAGGTCTGCAGGCACATCATACTTACTGGAGGGGGCTACTGAGATTTGCAACCAAGCAAAAGTTGTGTGATGGGTGTTTCTGACTACAACTGTAAAACTATAGCCTTACACTTAGTTGGCCTGGGTCTATTTCCATAGTAGTGAATTCCCTAAATTTCTCCTTCTTCCCTAGCAGACACATGGAGGACACTCTTGGACTAGGAAAGAAAACAATCTGCCTCATATGGTGCTTATTTTGAGAGAAATTTAGAAAAAAGAAAAAAAAAAATCTTCATTTTCATTTCCACCTCCAATAATACACTGGACAGGACAGGAGTAATAATTTGCTGTTATCACAAAAATTAAGGAAACATCTTGCACGGTGTATTAATGGAATACATTATAACAATTTCCAAGAAAGGATTCCTTTTATTTTTGTCTCCACACTTTCTGTTTTGGAAATTTAAGACAAAAGCGATACACAGGAACCATTTTCATTGTAAAGCCCAGGAACGATGCATGTCAGATTTTCGTGCTCTGGAGTTACTATGGGAAACACATTGAAAGTATCAGCTCAAATGCAGGGAGGTAATTTATGCACATTTATGCAAATTGCAAATGATACGAAGTTGGGAGGAGTGGTTGATCAACCAGATGTGTGTGCTGCCATTCTGAGGGATGCTGACAAGCTGGAGAAGTGGACTGACAAGAACCTCCTAAAAAAAATGCCAAATCCTGCACCTGGGGAGGAATAAACCCTCACATCAGGACAAGCTGGGGCCTGACCAGCTGGAAAGCAGCTTGACAGAGAGGGATCTGGGCATCCTGACAGTCAACAAGTTGAACATGGGTCAGCAACGTGCTCCTCTGGCAAAGAAAGACCAACAGTGGTGGTTGTTGTCGGTAAAATGTTGCGGAAAGGTTGAGAGATGTGATCCTTCCACTTAACTCAGCACTGCTGAGAAGCACCTGGAGCACTGTCCCCACGTGCTGAGCTCCCCAGTGCAAGAACAACATGACAGTACAGGAATAAGCCTAGCAAAGGACCACAAAGGCCATCAAGGGTTCTCTCCTATGAAGACAGCCTGAGGGAGCAAGGACTGTTCAGCCAGGAGAAGAGACGGTTCAGTGGGGATCCATCAATGTTTTAAAATAATGTAAAGATGACAGATTTTTCTTAGTGGTACCCAGTGACACAACAAGAGACAAACTTGAAATATATGAAACTGAAATATATGAAAAATCATTTAAACTTGAGGAAAATACTTGTACGGTGAGGGTGAATGAGCACTGTCACAGGTTGCCCAGACTGGTTATGGAGCTTTCATCTTTGGAGAGGATGACCCAGACAACTGACTGGTATCTGACTCTGCTCTGAACAGACCCTCTCACCCTGGAACCTTTATCACTGAAATTTCTGCTCAGATATAACCCCTAAGAACTCACGGAACAAACCATAGGCAAGGTGTGATGGGTTAAATCCTGGTTGAGGGTGAAACACCCATGCAGTTTAACACCCACTCTGTCTTCTCTGACTATTCCCTCTGCTATTTCTCACATGTTTTCTTTCCTCCTCCTTCATCTCTCCTGCTTTTTGGCAAGAATGGCACACTTTGTAACTGTGCTTTCATAGAGAAACCACCAGCTTGGCTGAAGGACTCAGCTCTGCCCTGTGATGGGTCTGATGGAGCTGGTCACACCCAGTATGGGACAGTCCTGTCCTCCCCTCGACAAGACCCTGTAAACCAAGTACTTTTAACTGTTTCTCTTATTATCCCTGACTCTTATTTTTAAGTAGTCAATTTCTGGGTTTGAAACAAAAAAATCTGTCTATGAGATTTTGACCTCTTGAGTATTCCATTTTATATAAAACACCAGTAAATTGAGCCAAGGGCCTGCCTGAGTAGCAACACTGGGTTAAATCTGAGCTTCTGTCAACCAGAATTGCTCCACACACAATCTGCAATGGAAACATGCTCAGGAACATGCTACATCCTTCCTGAACGGGCTGCATTTTCCCCAACAAGCAGGTGCTATTCCAGACCTGTTGAGGAGATAATCTTTCCTCACAAGAAGGGAATTCGTCTTATTTCAGTGCTGCAAAGCTCAGTCTGTGGTGTGCAGCCTGTGCCACTTTTCAAAAGCTGTAGTAACATTTCATCATTTCTCTTCCCACTATGCTCTTTGCAAAAGCAGCAGAGAGCAGGCTCGGAGCATGCAGGTGACACTGCCAACATCATTTTTCCTCCTTTCCGCCATATTTATCATTATGAAAATTCTTTCATTAGATGTGCTTTGCAGATTTTTTTCGTGTCTTAACTAATCTAAGGAGCCAAGATAAAGCAGAAACCAAATGTATTATATTTACTGCATTCTATTACAAAACATCCATATCAAGGATAAATTTATATTTCATGCTCGTGATAAATAAAAATACTGTAGAACAAATTTGTCTGGGAATAAAGTCAGTATTTTTAGCACCCATCTACTGAAAGGACTCCTTGACCATCATCAGAAATAGCATACTGTGAAATATTTCAATTGTGTGCAATGTAGTCCATGATGTTACTATATAAATGAGCATTCACAGACTGGTAAATATCTTTCTTAAGTAAGCTCATCAATTTGCCAAATTTATGCATTAGCTGTCACTTGAAGAAATAATTCAAAGAATATTCCGGGTCCACACAGCAATTACTACAAAAACACTTATAAACAGAGCTTTCCTTTGTGAGATGTTATATCTGCAACTTGCTATTCAAAGGTTTTAGTTACTTTTGAAACAACTCAAAAGATAACAAAACAGAAATAACTTAAAAGCAAAACAGAAACATTTTTCTCTTGTAGCAGGTAGGGGGAAGAAACTTTTAAAAATGTATGCTTAGCAATATGACTGATCATGTACCTTGCTGAGAAGTGCAAACTCATACATAAAGTGAGCCGAAACCTTTGCTCAAATCGCTGAAAGTTTTAGATACCACATTTCATTTCTACCATGAGAGCAATTGCAGAGAAGCAGAATGAGTCCTTTCATCCATCCCTAGTTTTCAAATGATGGAACTTTCATGGGAATAAATTATTAGGTTTGCATGCAGTTAATTTCCTAGCCTTGTGATAAACACAATTTGAGCCAAAAGATTTTCAGATTATAAATATTCTGCTGTTTTAGGGTTTCTCCAAGATGGCACACCTTGCTGTAGAGTGGAGAACCAGAACAAGACAGAAAAATCCAAAATGCTTGACTTGAAAGTTATGTAACTCTTTCTATCAACAATCATTCTTTCAGATAAATGCATACAAATAGAAATAAAAATGCTTAACCTTAAGGAAATTCCATCTTCATATGGGTGGAAAAATATGCAACATTTGGATATTACAAATGTGATGAATTAAAACCAAAACTCAGTAGGTCACTTTTATCATTTACCGTGGAATATTATGGCTCTTCCATTATTATTCCACCATCACTTCTGCATAATTCTATTTAGATCAATAAGGTTAGACTGGAATAAAACTACATTGTGAAGCTGGTGAATCAGGACCCTTATTTTTGACACATTTAAGCTTTTCCTGAAAGACCAGATGGTTGCTGTGTGTTATTCAGATGAAATCCAAAAGAACTAAAATACTCAGCGTGCTTTTATTATTGGCATGTTTAGTGTGTCACCTAAAGAAACCCACAAAGGCAGATAATAAGCCTTCTCAACTCTTTCACAGTAATTATAGCCTTTGTCATAGTGCTACATTAAGATAACAAAATGTAAAATGTGCTTTCAATCAGGAAAAAAAAAAATCCATCTGCAATATTTATGCAGGAAAGGGACTACATCATACAGGTAACCATCACTACATTAGACTTGGAATCAAGTGTAACAAAACCAAGTTCTGCTCATGTGTGATACTGCATGTTCAAAATTTATAAAGCATATTCTTTTTTCTTACCACAAGCCTTACAGATTTTCATAGGGTTTACCAGTCCAGTTAAATATCTTATATTAAAACAATATAAAGCTTCAGGCACTTGCTTCAAATGTTTCCTTGAAGGTCTCAGGTGTTCAGAGGGACATTTTTTCATGTACTTACGGTCATTGCATAATGGTCCACTAAAGGAGGTCATGCTACAGTCACAACTGAATCCATCCCACTGCTGTAAGCACACGCCCTGGTTTGCACAGGAATCCTCTTGGCACGTTGTGCTGGGGCCTAATGAGAACACACAAAAAAGGACTTGCACTTCATCTTCCAAAGAAAGGCACTTCTCAGTGGGTCACATCGAGTAGTTGCCAACATCTCAAATCAAATGAGCAAAGAGTTACCAAGTCAAACGCACATAAACTTGCTGGTTTTGGAGCAGCATGTAACATTAAAAGGGGGGTTTTGCTTCAGTTGTAAGATTGCTATGTCAAACACATGAGAATGCACAAAATGGAAGCAGAATTATTCCAGGTACAGTGGGAATGTTAACTTTGTTGTCAGTTATTTGTTAATCTCGTGTCAGACCATTAACTGGCTAACTGTTGTCTAAAAACTTCATTATTTCTTCCTGTAAATACATTTCAAACAGCAAAGCCAGATGCCACAGGAATCAAAACTCTGGGATATGAAAGATTGGGTAATGAAATAGAAAAATGAAACAAGTTTTAAGAACTAATAAAATGAAGCTACGCTATTACAATTATTTTAATCCCACAAATTATTTAAAATGATTTAGGTCTGAAATTCAGGGCAGTTTGGGATTCTTTGGCAGGAATGTTGACAAGAACTGATTCACATGCTTTAGGGATCCCATGCAGGTTCCTTTTTAAAGGGGAAATGCAGAAAATCAGACTACTAATGAACTGGCATGCCAAAATGTGACATACACATGAAAAACAAAGCTACTCTATTTCTAGAGAATCATAACTAGACTACTGAAATATAAAGAAATTTCAAAAAGGAATGATCAAAGCACTAAAGCAATCACTATACAAACATATTCAAGACTGAAAGCCTTTATGCAAGCAATGCTGGAAAATGAAGGTTCATTTAGCCCATTGTTTTAGGGGTGGGAAAGACAAAATAAGCAACAAAATATCACACTTTAGTTCTGAAATGTACAGAGCATTTATTGCAGAAATCCAACTGTGCATTGGGGGTTTCAGTCTTGTTTAATACACACAGGGCTATCTACCTTGCAAATCAGCTTTCATCAATGCAACTTTGTCAGCAAAATAAAAAAGCAAAATATAGTAAATGTTAGTAAGCAATATTGAAATGGCAGCAAACACAGAAAAAAAACAGTCAGAATAAAGTGCATGCTGCTGTTAAAGAGAGAAAGAAATGCCATATAATGCAAACAAATTAATGCTAATAGCCATAAATCTTCAGGCAAGCCAAAATAAGAAAGCAGTCATTTGCCAGTATTTTACTAGAAATATAATGGTTAATTGAGCTGATGACATGTAATGGAGGAAAATTAAAAGTGGGGTTTCTTTTCTTTCTTGGATAGCTATGAATGCATTAACAGAGTAAATGCATGGCTGAATCCTGACTAGCCCTTTGTCATGTTCAGATACACTGAATTTAAGAATAATTAGCACCATCATCCTCTGTGGTCTGTCTTTTTTTCTAGGCCTTTCTCTGTGACTGGTGAATGAAGACTGAAATACAGACCGTGAACCACAGTTTACCATGAGCTCACACACACATTTCACACTAACTCTTGACACTACAAGGAAAAATTTGGTTCTGGGATTATAAAATTGTCCCAGATTGGTTTGGAGGAGACACATCAATATCCATTTGAAACTCCCACTGCCAGTCAGTGATGACAGGGCAAAGCTGGTCCAAAGATTATATAAATAAATTAAAAATCATGCCCTAGAGAGAAATCCTCGTAACCCTTCTTTTCCATTAGACCTTCTTTAAATATCTGTGTGGGATTTTATTTTGATTTGCCAGTACTTTAAAAAAATCCATATCAATATGATTTAAATCAGCTCAATGGCCTCTTCCTTTAAATGAGGCACAGCTCAGTCTCTGAACCAGGGCTTGGAACAGTCACCAAAGTGACTGAGAGCGAGGGCAGGGTGCATCCCTGTCTTGGCAAAATTATTAACTCCTCTATTTTCTCCTGTTAGAATAATAATAATAATAATAATAATAGTAACAATAAGGCTACCACCACCTATAACTGACTGCAGCAGGCAGACATTAGACAGTGATTTCCTTTTCTTTGGAGTTCTGAGCCCAGAAGTTTAAACATTTGGGCATTACATCACCCTTTCTTGAGCAGAGGATTATAATGACAGAATCCCATAGCTGACAAGACACATTTTTTCTCACCAGATTCTGCTACTCGGAAACTTTACAAAGCTGAAGTGAAAATATCTGTAGGTGTTTAAATGTTATATATTCATGGATTTATTTACACTTTAGTTATGCAATGTTGAATTTCCTCATCTTTGCAAAAGTAGAGCAAAAGTCACAAGGACTTGAAAGTACATAAACTGCAGGACCCTGTAGGCACATTAGGAAGTGCATGTGAAAACACATATTTAGAAAAAAACCACAGATACAATCTTGCTAAAGTGAGGTATTTTTTTTTGTATCAATTTGATTCTTAGCACTTCTGGCTTATCTATATTAGTCATTTTTCTAAAATTGCTATCAAGACTAGCTTGCATATAAGCATTTCTTTTAGCAAAAGTAGGATTTTTTTTTTCCCCAAAGAACAGAAGACTGTTTAATGGTGGTAAATACTATGATATTTACCATAAAAATTTCATCTTTTCACATATATATGTATTTATATATTGCAGAACTAAGGTATTTAGTAAAAATATTGTAATACACCCTTCTCTAGCACTTTTTCTTTTTTTAGATTCAATTTTTAAAATACTCTAATTTATTCAGTCTTCACTGCAGACTTTTTAATTGACTGGATTTCTGATCTCCTTTACATTTGTCTTATGTGAGGGTTTACATGCAATATGTATCACAAAAAGCATCATAAACTGACCCATAGATGTTTTACAATGTATTATAAAAAACAAATTTCTTATCTTACCACTGAGAATCCTCATGTATGTTAATACTGTGAAATTTTTCATAGAGTTCATATAACACTCAAATTACATTTTATATGCACATGTACACACAGTGCATTTTTCTTTTAACTATATAAAGACTATGTTTGTATCATACTTTATTTTAAGTGGGAAAAGGAAGTACAATTGAATTGACTAGAGGAAAACAGCCTTGACACAACCTGGCTTTGGGGTTTGCCATTAACAATTCAAAGAGCTGGTTAGCATATTTATCTTTCTAGCTGTTAGTTTCTGTCTGTTCTAGTCATTGAAAATTTGTCAACAAGGTGGATTCAGCTGAGTGTAAATTATGTTTCATGTTCAATGATAGAGAAATCTCTCTGCCTGTGGTTGAAGCTTCAAAATGCAAACCTTCCAACATGCCACAGCAATCCCATGGGTGGGCTTGCCAAAAATGTTTCATGCACTCCTGGGCAGTCAAATTATTGAGAAATATAAATATTTTAAGTGCAAAATCTAACAGATAAAAATAATTAGCAGTATATTATGGCTTCAGACTTTGACAGAAGAGAGAAAAGGGCTTTTTTTGGTTTTTTTTTTAATATATACCTGAAAGTTGGGGAATTCAATCCCATAAATCTGAAAAACAACAAATCCAAGAATCCAAGTGCCTCACTTCTCAGGACAGATTTTCCAACAACCTGATGTCTTAGCACATGTACCAGCTGTCTTTGGGATTGAGAGTGGTGGTGACTAACACTTCTGAAATTACTTCTGCTGCTGTGTCCTGAGCTCTTTGGACATGATGTCTCAGGGGAATTCCAGGGCTCACACATCCCATTGCAGGGTGAGATTGATGCAGAGCTTTCAGCTCTCTAAGGATGGAGACAGTCCTGGATGGACACAGCAGCAGAGGTGGGAGCAGCTTGAGGCATGCAAGGGTTTTCTAGGAGGCACCTAAATTCACAAGTGACCAAAATCATATTTTAGGTGGAAGAACACTTTTTTGGACATCTGATTCATGGTCTGCAAACAAAAGACTGACAGATGGGTCAGACATGAGGACTGGAAGTAAACAAGTGAGATGGAAGAGATAACTTGCAAGGTTATGCAGAAAGGTTGGAAGGGGATATTTCATTCCGTGCTGTCAGATTTCCTTCTGAGGGCAGAAGATTTTTGAGGAGGCAGTTCTCTGGGAGCCAGGCAGCACACCTGGTTTGACCAATTTGTTGTGTCAGGTGATTTTGGTGTTGGAAAAAAACTCTCTACCAAAAAGGACAATAGTTGTATGGACTTTATTAAATTGTTGGTAGCTTTATTAAATTCATTGATAGCTGAGTTGTGCCAGTGGTTTAAAAGATGGACTCACACACCAGGCCTGTGGCAATATTTCTTTGAAGTACATGAAATTCATTTAGGAAATGACATAATTTCAAAAGAAGCTATGAAATGCATAATGGAATTAAGGTATACTTTGACTCTCTGACGGGATGGTGCAGGGATGGAATTGCTAAAACCACTCAGGAAGCAGAATCTAATTTTCTAAACTCAGTGGCAAACTAATTTACACATATTTTTGCACTCCTGAAAGAAATATGTAAAATTCCCATCTTATATTTTTCTGCAGCTTTAGTGCCTGTTTCTATGTGCTAACAATAGAACATACATTGCTAACTAAGAGTAGCAGGTAAAGAACAAAAAAGCTCCACCTCTCCAAATGTACTGTAGGCACAACAAAAGAGGAGACAGAATTTATCCATCACGAAGCTTTATCTTGTGAAACTTGAGGAACCCCCCAGCTCTCCTTTGATTTTTACAATGTCAATTTGCATACTTAACAAAATTGATATCAAAATCATTAAGATTCCAACTTGGAATTGATTTTATAATGTCATTTACACATTTTTCTGTCCAGAGAAGAATGGCACTTGAGAGAAGGGAGAACAAATAAAATTGAACATAAACACAAAATCCAGAATTATGTGAATAAATTAGATTTTCAGGGACAGAAAATGTATTCAAATTATTCCATAAACCATAGTAAAAATAACGTGGGATCAAATGACAGCTGGAAAAATAGCTAGAGATTGACACCCCTGAATTAGAAATACACCTCTTCTAATTCTGTCCTCACTTAAATTTCATGGTATTCCAGAGGAGTCAATAAAGACATAAAATTGTAAGATAAAACATATTTGTCTGTTACTGATTTCAGACAGAAATGCTCATGTCAATACTAATCTCAGGGACAAGCAAAAATATTGGTATTAAAAAGTTTCATAAATTAGCCTTGAGTTAAGCAACTCAAAATGTCTGCTTTGAGATTGGAATTACTTAGCTAAAGTCTCAGCATTAACTAATGCCTAAGTGCTATGAAGATATAAAGAACTTAATTGAAGCTAATTGTAACTGTTGTTATCATTAATTAAAATACATCAGAAGTAAACAAAATACATGCAAAAAAATCTTGCCACTGGAGAAGTAAGGAACCTACATTGAACATTCTGAAGTTAACTCATGTTCTCAGATCAATCTCTGTGCTTTAGGGCAGACACATGCTTATCTCCATAATACTAAAAAAATGCAGCCTTTATGTAAGAAAGGGCCAAGCAAGATCAATTAGAAGCAGGTAAAATATAGTCTCTTGATGTATGGAGTGTAAATACCAACAAAATATTGCAGGATTCGCACAGTACTTTCAATATGAGAGATATATATAATCAGCATATTTAATACCTTCACATCCTCTTTCTATTTGCCCATTGCAGAAGAGAGCATCTGAGATGAGATCAGGGAGCCGTCCGTTCAAGTCAACTGATGCAAGGCAGCCTTGGAATCCCTCCTTTGCATGCACCAGTTTGGGCAAGGATTTGAACATTTCTTTGGCCACTCCTCCAATATACAAATCACCTGTTGAGGAGAAATAGATATTAGATACAAAAAAGGACCAAAAAACAACCTTTGAACCACTTGATCTTCTGGCCTTTTTGTGCGGAATGACACATATGTCCTAAACAAACATTCTTCAAAATAAATGTAGAAGAAAACACTGATAACGTGTATGATTCTATGGCATTGCAGGACTGTATTTTTTTAGCTGCAAATGTAGACTTCAAATTTGTATGACTGATTACTCAGAAGTACCTGGGCATGTTTTTCATGTGCCACCTTGTGTTCAGGAAACATGCATCTGTTTCAGAGAGGAGGGTTAAATCACAGAATCCCCATCTAGAAACCCATCTAGAGCTTATGCAATTGTTCACATACTCAGGGAGCCTGACCACAGGCCACACCAGTGATGGACCCAGCACAGTGAGATAAAAGGCAATAAGTGAAGCAACAAGGTCCACCCGAAGTCCATGAATCCAGAATCATCCATTCAGAAGTACATCAAAAAAATAAAAGATTTAAGGACACATGAAAGGAGAAACTTAGGGATGCCATTGTTAAACAGCAAAAAGACCATCCCCACTAAACTCACACTCTGTGCCAGTCGTGGGAACAAGGGGTCTTAGATGCCTTTAAAATGGCAGTATGAACACTGATCAAACAGAATTTTATTGCCAAAAGTAATTCTAATAATTCAGCTTGCTCTGATGGACCTCAGGTGACTTACTCAGGACTGAAAACCAGTGCTTTTCTCCCTTCAAGCAATTCTTACCTCTGAGACTTGCTTTGAAAGGACATAACTATAACTTTCCCCTTCAACACCAGTGGGAGTATGCTTTTTTTGTTTTAAAACAATTCAGGCTCTACCTTTCTTTCATGTGTTGGGTGTGTCTGGTGGACAGAACAGTCATCTTTTCAAACCAACATAACCATAACGACTTCCCTAAGTGTGCCTTAAGTGTCAGGCTGCAAGTTTAACCAGGTACTTTCCATACCTGCTGCTGAGGACATGCTGCAGAAAAGAACCTGACTGCTACTTGGCCAGAGAAGGGAAGCAGGCACAGCACAGTTTCTACCTGGGCATTAAATCCTCATCAATGACAGAATTTTTTGCTAGTACAAATGTTTGGCAGGTTATCTGAATATACATTCTAATCTACATTGTGCTTTCCAGTAGAAAACTACAGTCTGGCTGATTTTGGAGCCTAGGCCACAGGACCAGGTGCTCTAGTACCAAAGAGTGTTTCTGCATCACCTCAAATGCAAAATTGTTAATTCTGTGTTTGCTGAGCTTTGTAGGAAGGTTTTACAGTGACAGAACTCAGAATGTACTATTGCCGCTACCCCTAATTCCAATCTCCCTCTTATTGATGTAAATCACCTTTTACTTGTTCTCCTGGCATACTTCTTGTTTGAAAGGGACCAAAATTTAGTGCTGGTTGTAATGGTTTACAGTTTGCCTGCAAGGAAATAGCCTGAAACTAATAAAAGTCTATCAGAATGAGAAAAATCTTTAGTCACTACATACCAGCCCTAAAATTCAACTGCATTTGAATTAGTGAAATAGAGACAAAAAGCTTATGAACATGCATATTATTAAATTTATAAGCAAACCAAGCAAGTCTTAGCAACCTTTGTAGCATCATAGATTAAGAAACCTCAAGCTTTATCCATTTCATGTAGACGATTTGGAAAATAAGATCTTGCCTTCCTCTAGAGTTCTGAGGTACAGTGTAAATCTCACAAGCACAAGATTAAACATAACAGATTAAAATATGGTGATCCATCTGTTTCCACAAATGGGATCTAATTCATTCACAGCAGAAAGATTCCTGCATTTTTCAATCTGCTGAACTGAAAACAATGTTAAAACACTTGTGTCATGATGCATGTTCTTCATCTTTTTCTCAGACAGAACACCTAGAAAGCAAAATCTTTCCAGGTTTCCTGAAGTTCTGTGCCTTCAGTCACTGTCAGCTCAGAATAGAGAGATAATTCATCTCAACTGATCCCAACAGACTTAAAAGAGGGAAACCATTCCAGAGAATAGTATTAAGAAAATAATTTCTATGATAAAAAAATTAAACTTGATCTATTGCACATGACATGTGCAATGTCTTTTTAAAAATATACTCTCCAAGTAACCTTTTTTATTCTGTGATTAGTTAGACCTTTAAAACCACAACCTTTCAGATTGATCCCCTGCTAATTCCTGCTACCCATCTCTCAAACCTATTGAGATTGCTATGCACAGCCATACAGCAGGTGCCAGTTATGATGGATGGCTAGCAGAAGTCCAGGTCAGTGTGCCAACATAGAAGCTGGAATTCAGAACATTTGCTCCTGAAAATATACACTGGAATATTGCCAGTTAGGTATCATATGCAGTGAAGTACAATATATTGAATCTAAATAAGCTGTATCCCTACAGTTTACTTACAGTACCTTTGTGTGTCTCTAATTATCAACAGAGTGTTGATAATTAGATGGATCATTTTATACCACTAAAGATACAATTTTTACAAAAACATGTTCTGGGTAATATTTCAGTTTTGTTGGTGTTCAAAGTAACTTTGAGTTCTGCTTTTGTACTAGCAAGTACACTACACAGATACATATCTCAGGTATTGAGCAGCCAAACTGACTATTAGACTGCACCTTTTATAAATTATATAAAAAATATTTTTATGACTATGAGCTAAATCTTCCCAGATTTAATATCAAATGTTTAATACCATATGTGGCTCAAGTTTGCTGCTGCTGCTGGCATAAAAAATGCTTTCTCTCAGACACAAATTTTGCTAGGGGATAAGCTCTGGAATCAAAATTCAGATTTTTATTTTTGTTTGCAAGTTAGTTAATTATTTTCACTTGGTAATTTTTCTTATCTGCCATCACAAAATTTCTGCATTGTACCTTTAATTAATCATATGCCATTTTCATGTTCATCTCAATGAAGAAGTAGTTTCCTACAAAACTCAATCCATTAGACTTTCAGACAAGATAGGATTGCAGAAAATATTGTTAATTAAAATATTTTATATTGAACATGCAACGGCAGAGATTCAGAAAAGAAAAAGATTGTCCCTGCTCCTGCTAAATGAGATCAGGGGAATCAACACAGTACAATACAAATTCCCAGGTTTTCTCTTTCTCACTTCTTATGTAAGTACAGCTTCACTACTGGAAATTTTACTCCAGAACAAATCCCTTGTTGTGTATCTGGCTACCTACAGGTGTGAATTACATGCAAGTTATTTCATGAAGTAAGGTACCACAGTTCATCAGATCAATATTACAAGATTATGACACTGTGTAAACTGGCTGCAGCCTAAATGCAACACTAATGCTACACTGCTACCCACAGAAAATGTGTAACCACAGTTTCTGGAAGTAAAGTTCAGCTGTTGCCTTTCTTGCACATATTCTCTTCTAAAGTTCAGTTTGATTTTTTAAATGTATTCCTGAAAAAGTCTCATTTTTCTCATGGGAATCCTGATTTTCTTTAATTTATGAAGAAAAATAGCCAATTTACATAAAATATGTGTCACCTCTCATAGGCAAAGTTGCAGGTAGTAAAGAAATGGGTGAGGTAATACAGTGAACCAAGATTTCCTTCTGATCACTGGAGAAGCTTCAAATAAAGCAGTTATTTAAAAGCAGATCTCACAACTCTCTTCTTTCTTGTATTAGGAGTCAGTGCACAGATTTATCTCCTTTTTGTTGGAGTGGGAGGATTGTTTCCTCTCTTTGTTTTTCTGAGGCCAAAAAAACCAAATGTGCTGCAGGCATGTTCTCACTGGCACGTTCATGGCAGGCCAGAGGAATCAGCTGGAAGGCAGCACTTTCAGAGCTAGACCTGCTCATGGCAATGATGGTACTGCTCAGTTATGCCATAAGCACTGATAAAGAGAAGATTTTAGTGGGTTTAACTTGCATCTTTTATAGGTACTGCAGATCCTTGTTTATTCCAAGAGGATCTTTCCTATTTACACCTATTTATCTCTTTTCTGACTTAGAGCTGATCTGTGCTTTAACAACAAGTAAATTTAACACAGAAACAAATTGCTAGCTAATAAATTAACCCCAGTTCTCAATGTATTCATTATTGGTATCACACTATGCAAAAGCACACAGAACACCACACAACAGTGAGTCACACACAACTGTTGGTAAAACAAATGCCAAGTCCTCCTGTAATAGCTCATCTTTTTTTATCCCAAGCCTCTGCATTCCTTCAAAATAAGAACTTTGCAAATGCTAAACCAAAGAAATGTAAAACAAAGATTGAAAATGCTGTTCTATTTTCTGAATAACTAAAAGAAGTTATTAAGAGCTATTATCTGGCACTATTGCTGACAGGTCACTTCATAGACTTTTCTCCTTTCCTGAGAATTCTTACATGATACATGCTGGTGGGCAAAAACTATTAGCTTCATGTAACAGCTACCATTGTCTTCAAACATAAGTAGAGAAAGAATTGTTTTCCATGTGTTTATAATGGCAACAACATAAGAATACTGCTCAGGTGTGACTGGTGCACCTGGACCCCTTAACCAGGCCAGCAGTAGTTTGGTACAGGAGATTGGTGACATCAGGGAGCAAGTAGTTTAGCCAAGATGTAGTTAGACTTCTTTACTCTCCTAGACCTGTGTGCTTTGTGTACTTATCTGGTGTTCATTTCTTGAACACCTTTGTTGACAAGAAATGAAAACCATTCATTCAAATATTGTTCCGTGTAAAAAAAATAAGGAGGAATTAAAACAGTGGAGGGAATTGTGGCTTGACTTTTTTGTAACCCATAAAGACAACATCCCATTTTTATATAGCTGACCAAAAGCATCTTCAAATCCATCATTCTCTCCAAAAGCAGACATTCTCTCCCCCAATCTCTTGTTGTGCTGCTGGTTTTAAATATACTGTCAGCTATTCTCTTAATTTCCCTTTCACTTTGGAAGAAGTTGCTCTGTCATGTTTCTAATGTCACATTGCACTAAATCACCATCGTGGCTAGGAATGAGAGTTCTTCGTGGTGTACTAGAGTGGTGTTACTCCCCAGGAAAGAGATGGATAGCCCTGGCATGCCATGGTGGATTCTGAAAACACAGCAGGCATCTCCACAATTCCTTTATAAGACACATGAAAATACAAAGGAACATCTGGCTGCGGTGAAGCCAAGGTGTCAGGCATACTTTTCTCCAAATATGCTATTTCAAAATGATCAAGCATACAACAGCTTCTTCCCTCAGGCAGGCAAAGAGGATGGAGGACTGTAAAGGCTGAGAAATGCCATAGGGAAAGTCTAATCTCAAAAGAAAAAAGTGCTCACTTTATTCCAGTCCCTCCTAAAACAGACGAGCTGCTGTTACCAGATCAATAGAAATTGCTTTGTAGTATATTAATAATTGCACTACAAAGTACATGGGGAACTCATCCTAGGACAACCCACACAATCCCAGCTCACAGTATTTTTGAGACAACTGAATTGTGAAAATAAATTACTCTGCACAAGCTGAATATGCACGGACTAAAAGAACAGACACCATCCTGGTCTTCAAATCTCGAAGGGCTGTTGTCTCAAATGAAAATGTCAGGCAGGCATTCAGATGTCTTTGACATTCACTGAAATATGGGAACCTACCTGGCCTTGATGACCTTCCCACCTCCCCAGTGTACAAGAGCACCCACCTTTTGCACATTTACTTTGTGCAATAGGTGGAGCACAGCGGACACTTTTCTTTCAAATGGGGGATTTCAGCACACGATTTAGAAAAGGAACTGGGCCTGAATAGTGGATGAGTGCTCATTCTAGAGTGTCTCCTCACCTTCATCAATCCTGAGTAAACACTTGCTCTTTGTTCCATATCAATAAAATGTTTGGTCCTTTTAAAAATGTTGATGAGATATAATTGCTCTTTTTTCATAAACCAAGAAGCCCGCTGTGATCATAGCCCATTAATAAACTGAAGAACAGTTGACAAAGGCTTAAATGATGCATCCACAGAGCTTCTGCAGCACATACGCTCCAGCATATGGCTTTTCAAACCCCCTTTGCAGCAGAGAATATGCACTTTGCTGTGCATTCACAGGCCTGCTTGATGCTAGAGCAAAGCATGACTGAATTTTGTCTACCACTTCCAAGGGCACTTGAGGGAGGACATGAAAATGTAAACTTAGTGTTTTATGTCCACTTACTTCAAAGAGTCCATTCTGTAGCTTCAGTATTGATTTGTGGTTGATGTCTTTTGGTTTTGATGTGATTTTTTTTTTTTTTAAGAAAAATAGTCTTTTCAAATATTTGTCCTGTTGGAGTGATTAATTCTATCACTTTTAGACCCTCTCTCACCTAAGGAGGGAAAGGGTGGCTAGTTTACTTGTCCAGGCTCTGCTGAGTTATCTGTCCTTTCAAATACTTCAGGCAAGAGGCTGTTTTATGATGTGACAGGTGGTGGCTTTCATCTTTCACATTCCCTATACTGATAACCAAGCAAGGCAAAATGTTTACAGGCAAATAAAAAGAAAAAAAAAAAAAAAGAAAAGAGGAATTTCTAGGTTAGCAAGTCACTCTTTTAGGAAGGAATGTAGAAACTGATCTTTTCACCCCAATTCTACACTGCTTTCAGTATCTTGCTTGAATACACCATTAAATGTATTAAAAAAAAAAAAAGAAAGAAATCACCAGCACTGAAATGCTGACATTGTGGATTTTCTTCAGGCACCCTTATTGGCACATAGTACATATTGTAGTTATTTGTCAAGAGAATTGAACTTTGAAGATATTTCTTCCCCTGACTGATACTTGACTTTTTACAATTTCATTGTAGCACTGCCCCGTAGTCCACACTGACAGAAAAAAAAAAAATGCAAGGAGAATTAAGAGGTATAAGAAAGAATTTACAGTTGATGGGTGGGCCAGGAACAGCATCTTACAGTTTTCACTTGCCACCGATTTCCACAGCAGTCCAGAGTGGAGATAGAGCTGCTGCTTCACCTTTCCCCAATCTCCTGGTTCCATCACACTACTCAGAACTGCACTGAAGGCTTTTCATACTCATGCAAATATTCTTCTGCCTAGAAACTTTTTCTTAGGGCTCTGCTAGATGTGCTGTCCACTTTTGCATGCATTTCTTGGTGCTCAGATTTCATTCTTACTACAATTTCTGTCTCACTTTAGTACTCCTCAAGGATCACACAAATGCGCCTATGTTACACAAGCAAGTAAAGGTGGTGTTTAAGAGACAGCAGCAACACAACAACGTCCTTGGGAGAGAAGTTCTGAATAGACAAAAGGAGATACTCAAGAAGTGCGTGCTCACATCTGAAGATTTCTCCAGGTTAAAATCCACCATTTCCCCAGAAATTCTGTTCTCAAGAAATGTTTTTTCCCCAAACAAGAAACAGTTACACAAAAACATTTATCATTTTCCTGACAATAAAAATCCTCAGATTCCCCACCGCTTTATTCCTCTCTGCTTGTTTTTACCCCCACTAAAGACTAGATGGAGAGCACTGGCATTGAAAAAGATTAAACAGATGTAAAACCAAAGCAGTCTGCTTGTGCAATGGACTGTGAGGAAAATTGGTGATGCATGTTAAATGGTAAATAATAAAATCTAATTGCCATATAAATGTGCGTGGCAATCCATCTCCCACATAATCAATGCTAGGCCAATTACTCTGTGTGAGGGGAATGGCTGTGGTGGAGAGGTGAGGCATTCAAGCACATCAAATGTCCTTCATTTCTTGCCTGTTCTGGCCACTTTTGGAGATTGTATACACCTGAAAAATGGACAAAATCTAAAAAAGCTAGCATTTGCATGGCATAGAATAGTCAGATCTCCCTTCCTCCTGCTATAATGTTTTCACTCTCTGCTTTTAACAGCCAACACATGCTCTTAGCAGAGCCTGCTTTCAAAATAGTGAGGAATTCCTCTTTCCAACAGACACACTAGACCTCAGAGATCATCTACAAAACTCTTCCTTTGGGAAATGGTTCAGGCACAATTCTCCACATAAAGCTACCAAACAGCTGAGATGTTAAACGTTCTCCTTTTGAATGGAGGCTTGCAGAGAGTAACTTTTTTATACGCTATTACTTTTAATCGAGACAATCACATTCAGACTCTGAGGACATTCCATGAAGCTGCCTTTT